>NC_065522.1:9194995-9447682 GCF_006386435.1 Epinephelus moara | reverse complement strand
GGTTTCAGCTGGCGAGCTTTTAGCGCACCTTCAGCGAAGCCTTTTGGCACGAAACTGTCACTGCGCCAAGCTGGATCTGTCGACACCTCCCCCTGCTGCGCCGCCACACCCATCTCAGCGCACCTCGGTCTGCCAAACTACCAAACTGAGCGCGCCTCGGGTTGCGCTGCTTGAAACAAGCTCTGCGCGGGGTTCGCCACCCTGCACCACCTGCGCTGCGCCGGGAAACTAGAGCCCCGTGTTTAAGCCAGTGCGTTTCCCTTCATGAACCATTTACCTACCACTCAAACATAATTGGTCAATACTACTCAGACTACAAACAAAACCAGAACACTTCTGATACCAAAATCTTGTCAAGTTGCCTACAGATGCTGCATCCACATGCAGATATGTGTTTATAGAGATTATAGCAACTGTAGTATGGCCCCCCTTTCATCATTGCCATAAAAGGTCATGCATTCCTGCTCTGTTTGATAAATGTGATGCAAATATATTGTCTCTCAAACATGAATAACAGTAGGTTATTTACTGCCCATGTTGGTGAGGAAAGCTGTGTGTAAGCAAAACTATGACTGCATTTTGTTTCTTGTTGTAGTAGTGATGATAGATGGAGACAGTTGGCTTTCGGTCCCCTCTCCCACCATCAGGCTCTATAGCTGGCAGCTATAATGCCCTGCTGGGCTTATCAAATGCCAAGATGACACATTTAATTAAAGACCCTTACACTCTTTATTCAGCTCTGCCCTGTGTCTGGTCTCGCTTATGCACTGTGAGGGTTTACAGGAATCATTCTGTGACAGGGTATGATAAAGTCATTAGGCTTCCACACTAATAATAGGAAATGGGCAGGAATGTCCTTTTGTTAGCCAAGAGATAGGCACCACTGCTAGCATGTAACACGAGAGGATGAATGCTTGTGGAAATGAGAGAGGAACGTGTAATGGAGGATCGCTAATCTGGGATGATTGGAACTACAGAGGGAACAGTAATGTAAAAAAAAGCACATAGGATTAATGGCACACAAAACGGCAGAGTTGATATTTAATCAGGGGAGGAAATGAATCTCTGGCCCTCTGGAATTGGCTTGTGAGGGAGCTCCAACTATAGATTACATAAATGAATCTATGCATACGACATTGACACCCGAGGCTGTGTCATGGCAGTTATGCTTAAAGTCTTCCCTTTTCTATTGGCTGCTGTAGTCCAAACATGGAGTCTGCTCTTCTAGCTCATGGTCCAAGGACCTTGTTGCTTTGAAGTGCAGGCAAACCTTGCATTTCAAATAACTTCGCTGAAATAGCATATGGTACAGAGAGCTTTGGCACATGCATGGTTAAAACAATGCGTACAAGAATCTCACCGTGCACACAAGCCTGCATTTTTTCCTCTCCGTCTCCTCCATTCTGGTTCACTCGCTGGCTCTTGTCATTTTATTTTCACTTCCTTGCCCGTGATTACAGTGCGTACATTTAAATAATTCAATTTGCAATGCCCAGCTACATAATCATATTCTTCCTCCTCTGCCTTCTCCTTTTTTCACTGATGCTCCAACTCCCCGGGGGTAAATTGTCTCCTCTGTCTCTCTCCTTCAGTTAACAAAAAAAAAGAAAAAAAGACTGGTTTGTAAAAGACACACAACTTTGATTCAATGACGATTATCCTCTTGTCTTTCTCCTTGTGCCAATACAAACTTATCACTAACTGCTCCTCCCCTAGCTCCTCCATGAAGGGCTATTAATTACCCCAATCCACTTGCCAGCATTTGTCTGTTAAGTGTCCATACTCATTTCTAATCCAAATCACTTTTACTAAGCCATAATAGACTTTCTATTACTTGTTTGTAAAAAAGACTGATTAGATTACCATTGGCCTTTCCTTTGGCCTTAACAAATTTAGATCAGTCGAATCAAATGGAGAGGGCAATGGCCCTCTGAAAACTCAATAAGGCTGCCGAAAGTCTGTTGCCAAAAAATCCAGCCCATTCTCATTCCCAGGTTGTCATATACATCTGCTTTTTTCACGCCACTCAGTGTGAATGGGATGTGATGTCACTAATATGACGTACTTGCATTAGCGTTTGCCATTGTTATGTAACAAACTTATTTTAAACCAAAACATGATCGTGTTATTAAACCTAACCAAGTATTTTTGTCGCCTAAACCTAACTGTGAGAGTTTCACATTAATCACTTGTTTTAATGTGTGTCAGCTGTGCATTAAATATAGATGATATGGTGCAGGGTGCCCTGTGCACTGCCATGAGATGCTGAGGGGCGTGACAAAGCATCTGTATTTGATGACCTGGGAATAAAAATGGTTTGAATAATCACATCATCCATGCTAACTAAAGTCAACAGATATTCAATACACACAATAATAATGGGGACAATAATATAATAATTTCTGAACCAAACTTTTAAATGACAATAAGGATTATGACAATGTCATAATACGTTCTCTTCATTGTAATCATCCAGTAGGTTTTACAGAGCCATGCAATGGTTGATTATGACAGAAATGGTGTCACCACTTTAATTTCACATCTAAATTTGCATTAATTGAGTCAAACTGGTGATTCCCTATAAACACGTTTCAGTGTCTGACAGCTCATGTTGCTTGCCTTGGACTCAAGCTGTGCATCAACAATTTTGGCATGTACTCTCTTTCAACAATGTTATTCTTACCATTAACATTACACTTCATGTTGAAACTGCTAAATTGCTAATAAAACTCAATTCCACTAGGCAAAAGGACTGACAGTTTCTTAATAAGACCAAGACTACACATCACATCTGTAGAATCTCTGCATGGATTGGTGTTGGAAAACTGAAAAAAAGTAAAGTCACTTCACTGTCCCTTTTTTATTTTGTGCCACCAATGAACTGTTTCCTGCAAGGTATCGCATATGATTCCAGACATTAACCTGGAAACCAAATATTTCACAAAGGGAATTGGGAAAGTGGGACACATACTGACACAAAAACCTTCACAGATACAGAAGATGAGTAAACCCTTGTGAATACCAAAACAGAAGAGACTTTAAGGACACCTGAGGTTGGGTTTACCACCTTTGCAATTCCAGTTCAAACACAGCTTCAGAAACATATTTCCTAGTAAGAGGAGTCAGCAGCTGTCTGTAGATAGCTTACCCGTACATTATGCACTGACAGACCTCGTTAGCATGCAAAGCAGACAACGCTGTTTTTACATGGGAAACTTCACTTAACCTTGTGCAAGGACACCAGGTGCCAAGTCATAGCAACAGCAATGTACTACTTGAGCATTTCTCATGCCCGTGGTGAGGGCATTTAGATTTACTGTCGCCTCACTTCCTCCAGGATTCAGCCTTTCTGCTCACATTACTCTTAAATTACAAGTGGTCTCCACAGAGTTTGGACTCCAAAGCAGTGATAGGATAAGGGAGGACAACAAGATACAAGTGAGTAAACAGAGAGAAAGACAGAAAATATGGCAGTCAGATTGTGCGCTGGCATCGTGCTATTGTGTTGGCACAGCATCAACAGCCTGATGGCCAATTAGCAATAAGTAGTGGGCAGGTGGAGACCTATCAGTCTGCAATTTCACACACACACACAAACTCATCCTTTGCTCCCTCCTTCCCTCTTCCTTGTCTTTCTCCCACCACCCACTCCTTTTGCACATCCCTCTGAGGGCCCCGGCCCCTCCGCAGGGGCCTGTGAAAGCCAGATGGCATTCACAGTTGTTTTAGTGTCTGCGTTTGTATGTTAGCGTGTGTTTGCTCCTTCCCAGACAACCGGCCACCAGGCCACCAGAGCTGAGGGGCTTTGCAAGAGCTATTGGCACTGATTAAGACATGTTGGAACGAGCCAGGCACTTCACACGTACACTCATCCTCACACACACACACATGCGCGCGCGCACACACACACACACACACACACACACACACACACACACACACACACACACACACACACACATGCACACACACACACACACACACACACACACACACACACACACACTGTTCTCATCATGACTCGTCTTGTCAAGTTTTAACATTAGCCTGGAGTGATGTTCAATGGCTTCTGGTGAGGAGAGTGTGGGAAAGGGCAGAGTATACTACATTAACTTTATATAAAACACAGTGTCTTTCAAAATGCAGGAAAACACTCTGCAGTTCCTTTCCAGCGAGACTGTCTGGCCCTAGAGACAAAAGCCTCGAAGATTATCCAGGAGTGGTGAACTGTACGCAGAACATTTTTCAGTGGTCATTGACTTGTGTATCCCCGAGCACCCTTTATGATTGGACTGCTTCCTGATATGATCTGTGATTTTAGAACATAAAAGCCTTCCCCTTTCTTCATGACTTCCTGGCACCCTGCAGCCAAAAGAGCAGCCATTGCATTCTACATTCATTAGGCCTATAATAGGCTCATTTTAATTTGGTTTAATTTGATTTCACTATCAGGTGCTATAATCTGGGGATGACTTGAGGCCCAAGCAGTTACCTGTGTTGAATACATGATTATTAAGAATGAATGGAATGTAGTTATTCACTTTATAGTGGGCACGCCACTGCAGAACTGCAGAGCTGCAGCTTTCTTGTTTAGATGTAGAATGTTTGTGCACTCCTACAACTATAGTAGGATACATTAATATCCAGATGTGACTGATGCATCACTGGATTATTCTCACTTTTGGGTTGTTGTGGGCATTTTTGAAATTAAAAATAATCCAGGCACATTGAATGGCAAAGCAGTCTAGTAATCCCAGTGTTAGAAGCTGTCCAAATTCATTGGTGGGGTCCAATGATTAATGACAGTCTGTTATTTCAGTCCGGGCTTACCACCAATAAGGGGTAGTGGACGGTGGTGTACAGGTAGTTGATGAGGTGGGTGTACTATATAAATGGGTAAGTTACTGAACAGGAAGTGGATATACTCTCCTATATATTGCAATGGCTTTTTGGCTCTTAGGTGGGTACACTGTAAACAGCCAGGAAAAGAGGTGGGTATACTTAGTATACCTGTGTATACCCCCCATTACACTACGTACTGTGAATGGATTTTCTTAGGTAAGTGGTTGGTCACACAAGTGCTAAACTATCATTGCCCCATATTTGCCTCCAGTTCACTTTCCTTCAATGCGAGTGCAAGAGCGAATAAAACATTCGCTTCCAAGGGCAAAGCAAATTTGCGTCTTTCCATCTCGCTGAGTTAAACTTTTGTTAAGTTTGATTGGCAAAGTTGCAGCCTCAATAGCAAAGAAGTATGTTTGCAGAAGACGTTGATTGTTGACATTTCTAACCAGCTCATATAGTATGACATTGGCCATGAAAAATACAAACTGCCCCACATGAGAGATGCTGCCTGGCTGCTAGTGAGTCGGGAGACAGGGACGTAAGAAAATGAAAGCTCCACCAATAACATCATTTTCTGCATTAAAGCTAGCTAACATAAGCTAGCGTGCTATCTTTCAGTGTGTGTCACACCTGGCACTGCCCACATTCAGCATAAAATATCACCTTGCAGGCGATGGTCACTTGCTTTCATTCACCAATTTGTGTGACCATGCCCTAATCTGGGCCTATATTAATAGTATTTACTATGAGTACAAATGTATATGTTTGCCACTGAGAAAAAAAAGAAACCATAGAAAATTATATATCTCATAATTCTCCAGTGGACAAGCTTACTTAAGTTTTTAAATTGGATTTAAGATTTTGTTTTGGGGCACTTTTTCCGTTTAACAAGACTAAAGAGAATGAAAACAATTTAAAGATCCTTCCTTTCTTCCCCCATTGCGTTACATTGTGCCAGTACTGTTTAACTTGTCACCTCTGCGCTTTCGCACTGGCTCTGTGACCATTAGTGCAACTCCCCCATCAGTCTAAAGACAATTCCACTCTTCTGTTCTTTTATTCCAAGGCTGCCACGCACTCTGTCTTGTTTTACAGGAAATGGTCGTCATCATAGTAGGACACCATTCTGAATTTTCCACCCCATTTGCTCACCTTGCCACTCTCATCTCTCAGTACTTGTAGACAATGTTCCCCCTCCCCACCCTTCATTCTCTGCATGATCTATCACAGCAGGTGTACATGTTCCGTGGGTGGCATACAAACCCAAACTGCAAAATTATGTGTGGTAGACTTATCAGTGACCACATACACATTAGTAGGATGTGTAGACCATAAATAACAAGTGCATGCACTTCCTGTAATGTGTAAATCCAATCATGTGTTTCCAATATATCAAAATACAGACTATGACCATGTATTATTTAAAAAAGTAATTAATCATGATGGAAACAAGGATGAGATGCCTTCCCTTATATTTACATTTTTGCACCATTTTATTAGCAGTCTAATTTAAAGCAGTTAGTCTTCTTTTTCTCTCCACCAGCATTTTCTCAATGGCTTTCATTTCTCTCTCAAAATGCATGTAGGCGTCGAGCTCAGACAGGGCAGCCACTGTGTCACGCTAATGACAATGTCATTGTGGGCCAGCCAGCCACATTTCAATTAGTAATTGTGGAATATTTGTCTGTGATATCAATCAGACACTTTGGGGCCTGTGAGTTCTCATCATCACATGGTATCAATCAAACTCAGCTTAACAGTGGCTGGACATTAATCAAGGGAACATAAGAATTATCGAGGCGCACACGCCCACCAAGCAACTTAATGCACAAACAGGCTGAATGTTCCTCTGACGGACAGTGAAATAGATTGACATAAGAGCACAGTGCATCCTCTATAGTTTGACTTCAGCACAATGTCTGGCACACTGATGTTTATGAGACTGTTTCATGTTTTGCCACTGAATCTGATCACAAACATACATATAGTGTAAAATCTCATAATGACTTTCAAATGAATCAGCTCATATTTAAATCATCATGTGCAATTATCCAGGTTTGTCAGTTCAAAGTTAGGTTAAATATCACAGAGTCTATTATCATTAGTTCAAGCCTTGTAACTGAAAATGATGAAGGGACTCAACAACAGACTTTGTTAGGGTATTAGATTATTCCCCAATGTATTTGGATTCAAATGTCTCAGATAAAGAGATTTTTCCGCGCAATAAAAAATATGAATACGTTTTTACACAGCGATATCAACACACATTTACTCTTGAAGTTGTTGCTACATGACCAGAGGAAATAGAGGAAAAGGGCTGTGACATCCGCTCTTGCGCAAGAGGTAGGTGGGTGGCATAATGTAACGTGGCCATTTTGATGCAGTAAACAATATGGTGGCCGGCTGAAAACAAATGATCTCGAATTACAGTTAAACAGTGCACTCAAACATGTTTGTGTTTATTTTAGTTGACAAATAGGCAACGCAGCACCACAATCTTGGCTTATATTTGATCCATGCTGTTTAGTTAAACAGTTTGATCTCAGTTTTTTTTTTCAACAGAACAAACAGAATGCCACACCCGCTTTGTTCACAAATTCTCAAATTACAGCCAAAAGTGCACTAAAATATGTTTCTAAAGACACTTTAGGAAAGAAATAGGCAATACAGTAACAGAATCTTGGTTTATATTTAATTGGCACTGCCTAAATTTACAGTGTGATACGAGTTTGGTCTGAGTTTGAGAGAGAAGGGGAACCAGTCTCTCTCAATCTAAATCAATTCTTCTATACTCCAGAGATACAAAATTGCAGTGGTACAATCTGTAGTTGGAGCAACAGCCCTAAAGCAGGAGAAAATCCCCTGCATGACGGGTTTCATACTGAGAGATGTGCAAGGAGATCTGGGTGCTGGAACGATTGAGCGAAGTTTTTATGATAGAAAGCTGAATGAAAATTGCCAAAGCATCCCTTTAAGCATGTTCCATGCTGTCCTGAACACCTACAGACACATACAATCTGTACGTTAACACAATCTGACAACTGAGTGAGTAGAGAAAAAAGTAAGGCCCTGTGGACAACACAGCTGAAGCTCCTGGTCCTCTCTATATCTCCCACCACCCCCATCCTCCTCTTCTCCATCTTCTGCACCACAGGCAGAAGAAGACCTTTTCCAGCTTGCTCAAGCAGCACAGAACCTTACCTCTCTGTGTCGGAGAGCATCATATCATAGCTCTCATTTATGTTGACTTTATAGCCACAGAAAGTAGCTAAGTATCATCAAGATAAAATGCTGTTGTTGGGAAGTTTTCATGCACCAAACTCAGCCAAATCAATATGTATGCAGTGGCTAGGATGTGATACAATGAGTGAAGAGGTAGTTAGTCTTGTAGTTGTGTGAAATCAATGCCCCTTTCTCAGTCTGTCTGACCTACTTCTATTACTGACTCCATTCATGAGTGTGTGCGAGAGTGTGTAAGCAGTTTGCGTACATGTTCATAATATTCGCTCATGTCTTTATAAGGATTCCTGTCTGAATGCATCGCTGTGCGAGTGCGTAAATGTGTGTATTTCTATGCTTGAGTATGCATCTGCTCTGCATAATGCTGACAGTGAGGACCCGGCGCACAAACACAGACAGTCATCCCCTGCATTGTTTTCGAGTCAAGTGAGGTATACAGTATGCACCGCAGCACTTCTTTCTATGGTATTCATCATATCAACACAGGGCTTACAGATCAATCAGAAGGGCCAAACTGATGCAATATCTATTGTATTTATTCATGAAATTACTGTCTAGACACTGGGCCCAAGGAGGTGACTACAATGGCTGAATGCTAACCAGAGCCAAGTGTGTGAAGGTGCTGCTGTCAGTGCAAAGCAGTGTTTATCCACAGTGTGAATAAGACACTTCATAAACACCAAATCTACTCATAGAAAGGGGATATTTCTTGCTTTAGAACAGTTCATTTTCAAAAGATGACTATGACTGCATTGTTTTTTGATCTATGCATCTCATCCATGGCTGTTGTTTACATCTGTTGAAGGGATAATTCCAAATTTTTTGAAGTAGGGTCATTTGGGGTACTTATTCATAGACAGTATATTACAAACAGTCAGTTGGCACGCGCCTAGTTTGGAGAAGTAGGCTGAACACTGACATGGGAGCTAAGCAATCTACTGCTGTGGCTGGTTCGGCAACAAAATTTATTTCAGGCACCTAAAAAAGATAAAATTAGTAAAACCGTATGCTATAATGAGAGTATTTTTACCGCTTTACCTGGATGTCAGACAGCAATTTCCAACAAGGATACGAAGCTGCTTTATCGATCTCTTCAAAGACAGACTGCAAAAAACAGTGATTTTACGTTGCTGAACAAAGGAGCTGCTAGTCTACCGCTGCCTTAATCAGTTCATTTTTTTGTGTTGTGTGTGACTTTGGCATTTAAAAGGATAAGTTCAGCTTCACTTAAGTCACACAATAACACAAATTAACTGACTGAAGCAGCAGTAGATCAGCAGGTCCCCTGTTCCGTAAGCTAAATTTTGGTTTTCCTTTTCAATGGAGTCTGGTGACTTTGACGAGAGCATAGATGGAGAACTGAAGCCGTTTAATGACTTCCCCCTCAAAATGGGCTGTCTGATGGAAAGGTAAAGTGGTGAAAATACTCTTAGCATAACATACATTTAAACTTTTATTGATTTTTTTAGGGGAAAATTAGGCAACCTAGCTGCCTTGGAGAAGGTTACTGGGCTATTCTAAGTAAGAAGCTAAGTGTTAAAAAGTTTGCAAAGTCCCATTTTATGAGTCCTATCTATGTTACGACCAACTATTTTACACCATGCCTTTTAATGCATGGTGGAGCTTTGATGGGGACATTGGGTCCCTGGGAAGGTTAGTGAGGTCACAGGGCATCAGAGGAACCGATAACGAGATGAATGCTAGCAATTCACTTCCTGCTTTTCGAATGAAAAAGGCTGTCGCTGTTGACCCCGTAATGGAGAATTGCCCAGAATATAATTAAGGACATAGATGTCCTTCAGGAAATTACTCCTTGAATTCTACACCAAAAGAAATCGTTTTAATTTCCTATCAAGCCTGGGTCAGAAGTTATCTAAAGCATAGTGGAGGACTGATTAAACATGGCTAGCCAGAAGTAATCACTTTGTTTTTTTCTTCGCCCCCTGTCCGCTAGGCCTGTTTAGCAGTGTTCACGAGGTGTGGCGCGCACCTGAGGAATTTCTGAAGACACCGGACTGATTTGCCGTGATAAGCGAGGGGAACAGAAAAAGGAGAGAGACATTTTTCTCTGTCACTTTGCTTTTTGGGCGTCATATTTCACCGTCTTGCAGTGTCCCAGGAACCAAGTGCGCCCATTCCCCCAGCTCCTTCGCCCATCCATTACACCTTTAATCACTTCTCTCTTCCTCTTTGTCTTTTTCTCCCCCCCCTCTAACTTTAAACTCCCCCTAGCCATCTCCTTTAAATTTGCTCGATCATTATTGTTGTGCATTAGACAGGTGGGTTGAAATGGTAGCCTGAAGAATTTTTAACACGGGCAGTTCTGAACAGTGGTGGCTTTAAATTGGTTGAATTTGGAGATGAGGGTCATTCTGGGGTGAAAGAGGTTGGGGGAGGAGATGTCATTAACATATAAAGATTAGATCTGCACTTCATCACAAGGCTGGACACACACACTGATTCCTTTAAGAATTAGAGCGCGAGTTGTTTACACTGCCATTCATCATTTGACTCCATCAGCACAGAACATGTATTGAGCTCCCCTCTTTGACCTCTGGTAATCAATGGCAGCACTTTTATCCATCTTTTTTATCGCCCATTTTGCAGTTAAAGAAACAGCTGAGTGAATACTCCTTTTTTATGACCCGTGCTGATTTTCACATCAGCTTCTTAAGTGAAAGTTCACGTCGGATTCAAAGCTACAAAAGAGAGCTAATCAACTGCCACGGGTCACTGTCCCTTCTCTGTTGCCCTCCCCACCTCTGTCTGTCTGGGTCATGCTTTGGAAGAGCTTGGTAAAATTGGCTGCAAGTGAAGGACTGTAGGTGATAATAACTGACCACAGTGCTCTGGCACAACATCTCAGCAAATAATAAGGCAGGAGGAGAGTTCAGAGCAGACCAGCTGTCCTGCTTCTCAGATTCTTTCTTCCAGGAGCTGATTCACAATCGAGGACATGCAACAGCAAAACCTAAAACCTGCAGCAATCAACATTGACCCCTCTGCAATCAAACAGAAGATGTTCTCTCGAGTCTGGCTCTCTCTTTGAACATCCTACACTACAAAGCCAAGAGCTGGTGGACATAGACAGAGAGAGAGACAGGAGAACAGAAAGACAGACATCATGACCATGATTTTTTCCAACTTTAACCAAGTGCCTTGAGTTGAGCAAACGTAACCTCTAGTTTCCAGGAATGAATATTGCTGGGAAAAATTGTGCAAATTAATTAATGTATGAATTACATTTTTAGGAAACAGGGTTTGACTGACACGTAGAGTGCTGACTGTCCAAGTCCTTCACCTGCATTTCCTTCCTGCCCCTGCTATGCGACCACATGAATAAGTGAGGGAGAAGAGAACAGAGACCAGGAAGGAAGTAAAAAGGGACAATGGATTGAGTGAAAACATGCATGGCCGAGCATGAAATCACACGTGCACAGCCCTACCCTCGCTGACATAAGAGATGTGCAATTGAGTGTGGTGTCTGACTTTCAACCATGGATCCTAACCATCACCATGACTGCAGAGCACCAAGATCACTGAACAGGCAGAAGTTGAGGGGTGAGGCTGCATGCTGCATGCACTAAAACACAGCCAATGTTACTCACGAGTTCAACACAGCCTTTGCCATCTAAATGCAGTACTGCAGCAATGTATCCTTGTATAAAGGTTTGTATGGTATCTTCAAAAGGAAAAGGTAGATAAAAAAAATGCTTATGCAAAGGAAAATGTGCTTGCAGCAAATATAAAACTAGAATGACTGCCTCTTGGTTGTATGACTCCATGCAATTAAGTTGCAATTATAGTTTACATCCATGTCTGTGAAAACATGGATGCTTCCTACCCATCCTACCCTCACAGCACAGATGATCTATATAACCAACACAATGTCAAGGTGGGCACCCAAGATTAGTGTCACCAATTCACTATCTGACAAAATGTCTCCCCTTCTGTCCCCAAGTTAGGATGTTGGACAATAAACAGAAAAGTGTTTATGCAGAACATTTTGATGTCACAGTGAAGTTGATCTTTTGGACATAAAATGTCATCACCAAAACATATTTTGTAAGGTCACAGTGTCCTTGACCTTTGACCACCAAATTCTAATCAGTTCATTGTTGAGTCCAAGTGGACGTTTGTGCCAAATTTGAGGAAATTCCTTCAAGGCGTTCATGAGGTATTACATTCAGGAGAATGAACGGATGCAAGGTCACAGTGACCTTGACCTTTGACCATGACAATCTAATCAGTTCATTGTTGAGTCCAAGTGGATGTGTGTACCAAATGTGAATAAAGCCTTTCAAGTTGTTTTTGAAAAATGGCATTAACAAGACAAAGATAGCCAAGGTCACAGTGACCTTGACCTTTAATCTACGAACCCCTAATCAGTTCATCATTGAGTCCAAGTATACAGCTGTGCCAAATTTGGAAAAAAAATCCCTTAAGGTGTTCTTTAGATATTACATTCACGAGATAGGACGGATAATTGGACAACCCAAAAACATAATGCCTCCAGCCAAGGCCTTGCCAGCGCAGAGGCATATAAAGGCTTTGGTGTTTAGCCTCAACTATTTCAATAAGTACAGTATCTAGTGTCTCTCTTTGCAATTATTTACAGTGTCTGTAGAGTTCTCACAAAGGTCTTAGGTATATATTGTATGAGAATTGAACAACGTCTTTTATTAGGTGTAGTGCCTTAAGCTCCAGCTTATGTAAAAATGTGATGACTGAAATAAACCAAAAAGGGTCCGGTAACATGCTTAATGCAGTTAAATACGAGTAAAAGTGCCTATCTAAAATACAAAAGACCCTAACTGCAGTAATACATTATGACCATTTAAGCACAGCTTTATTCAAACAGTCTTTACCAAAAGGTAATTTGGTGTGCATACACATGAAATGTTTGAATTTCTTAAGGAAAATATATATAATATTCCATATGTTATGGGGAAGGGAATGCAAACAACATGAAAGTACTTCAAGATGTGAAAAAATCCATCACAAGCCCCAGTGACAGGTGATGCTGCTGAGCTACGTGTCATGAGTAATTGACATCCCTTCAAAGTGACGTAACGGAGCATGGGTGTCATCTGTTTGACAATTCATGTTCCTTCATCCTAACATCTCTTCCTGCTGGCTTTCAGAGGGAGGAGCTGAGGCACATAGTGCTTTCATGTCTGTTTTCACAGCTTCACTCTGTAACTCTGTTTCTCTTTTCAGTCTCTATTTCATCACTGCCAGTCTTTCCCCTTCTCAGTCTCTATTTCTTTCACTCATTCAGCCTCTGTCTGCTTCCTCTTTGTACTATCACTACTGCCCTCCCTCTCTGTTGCTCTCAGCCTATCCTGACACTTTTTTTTTCCTGAGCAGAGGTCTGAGGCCAGCTGTTGCTGTCTGATTTGAGCCATTTCAAGTGTTCTCACAACAGAAAGAGACAGCAATGGTTGTGGCAGGGTGTGTGTGCGCTAACAGCTAAAGGGATGTGGATCGCAGAGCAGAGGGTGAAGAAATGTTGGAGGCTAACAGAAATATGTATTTTATATCTTAAGTGTAAATAGAAAATTCAGGCTAGAATACAGAAGAGTAACCAGTTTCCTTTAACTGAGATCATTGTTCT
Source organism: Epinephelus moara (assembly GCF_006386435.1). Classification (NCBI taxonomy): domain Eukaryota; kingdom Metazoa; phylum Chordata; class Actinopteri; order Perciformes; family Serranidae; genus Epinephelus; species Epinephelus moara. Next base: position 9,433,980 of record NC_065522.1, on the reverse strand, counting down.
CTTTGTTCAGATCGATTTCAAGAAAGAGGCTGGGTCAATGGTGGGCAGGCTTACTGGTGCACAAAGGGTAATAAACAAAGGCACAATACCCCGGGTGAATTTATTTATTTATTTTTTTGGTCAATTTTGAGATTTTGGACTATTTTGCTGCAATAATATTGTCTACTTTCACGCTAGTTGAAAGAAAACAGCCAGAAAACACATTAAGGCATTTTAGTTCAGATTTCTGTTCCAGAGATGTATGCAAAAAGTGCATATTTCCTTAGATAGTGCTTGATTTGCATATCTAAACACACAATTTCAGAAAATGTGTACTACAAAAAATAACTGTCTTTAACTACGTAATCAACTGGGAAAGCTTCATGGTCAAATCTGTTAGCTCAAATGTTTAGAGTTGAGTCTTAAGTCTCAAAATTAGTTTTTCTCATACTCTGAGCCAAAAATCTCAACTTCAGTCGAACTTACATGCACCAAACTTCACAATTTTATTCCTATCTATGATCTGAAGGTCTTAACAGAGTGGTTTGTTTATATATTATTTATAGCCTGATTCACTGAATATTTTCTACCTAAAAACATGGTAAAAATTGATTTTTTTTTTTTTAAGGCAGTATTCTCAGAGTTTTGGAGTCATAAAAAGAGACATGCGAAATTCCCTCTGTAAAAGCCTTTGACTCTAAAATGTCAACAAAATGTAACAGGTATTTTGAATCTGGCTTTATCAAATGTTCAGGTTTTTGTTCTGGAAATGTGCGCAAATTAGCAAATATTTAATTAGATAATACCAAATTTGCATATGTTAACATACAGAAAACTTGAAATGTAAAAAAAAATAAAATAAAAAATAAATCCCATACTATAAATAATCAACTGGGGAAGTTTCATGGTGATCCTATTCACCTGGGGTATCTCCCCTTAAATAGGCAAACACTTTCATAAACAGCAACAAATGAGTGGAATGGAGAAAGCACGAGTAGACACTAACACATTTCCATGCATTGCTCTGACACAATTGATCAAATCCATTCAGAGCTCAAATTCAGGTGAACAAGTCCTTAATACTTTCAAAAATCCCAACTGTTCTCTTACATTGGCATTTGAAGATACAGTGTCTGCTACAGCTTTAAGAATTCAAGAGACTTTAAATATACATTATGAGAGTCTTCTAAGGGCCTCCTTAAAGGGTGGATGTGCTTTCTAGAGTTTTATTACTCATTTGAAGTTCAAATATTGGTTAGTATATCATAATTAATTAATATGTGCACAGTTGTAATTGGTAGCAAAGGTTTTATTCTAGGGTGTTTCCTGTTCCTCAGATAAAAGTGTAGTGATACAAAACTCAATCCCAAACTTTTGAAACCAATCAAAACAAAGTTTTCTCCCTCAAGCCATTTCACCTTAAACAGATAAGAAGTCCATAAACGATGATTCCCCTGACACAAACCCGTCCGGCAGCAAGATGGATAGAGCGGGTAGTTCCAAAAAGAACTCTAATTTTCTCTTTTAGATCAGCCTGGGCATAGGAAGGCATTCTTGGCACATCTTTTCTAATTTCTCAACCTTGTCTGCCTTCATACCCACCCACTTGCTCACAGGGGTGTAGGTCCCTGCAGTGAAGGGGGGAAATAGCTCAATGCTAACACACTCATTGTTCCTTTTCATTATTCATGGAGGCTAATGGAGGTTTGGATAGCAACCACCGGCAGACACACTCAGGAAAAATGGGGCTGAGAGCAGGACGAGTGTTTTGTCTCACCTCTGTTTTGTCTATTGCCCTCTCTTCCTCTCTATCTCTCTGCTTTCCGCTCTCTCAGTCCGTCTGTGTTGCTGACGCAGGGCTTTCACAGGGTTTCAATGAGTAAGATCTCTCAGGCTGCTGCGTGAGTAATGGGACACTGAGAGCGTCTGGAATAAATAAAGGGGGGCGACCGGAACAGCCCTTCTCGCTCCAACTCATCCTCCACCTCACCTGCTCCTTTGCAATTCTGCAGGTTGCAAAAAGACTTCCTGGAAAGTACTTTTTTTCAAGGGACAATCTCTCTTTCTCTATCTGTCATTTGCAAAGATTAAAGTTTTTATTTCCACTTTATAAGTCCCTTGACTCGAACTTGATCTTGAACTCTGTACCCAAGCTACTCTAGGACGAGTGCTGACTGCTTTCTATCCATTCCCCGCATCAGGTAGAAGAAAAAAAATCTGACTAAGCAGATACTTTCTCTGCATGAATTATTCAGTGCTGAGGAGAATGCTCTGATTCGCAGTCATAATGGGAGGTCCTGAAATGGCGCGCCGTCCCGCACCCCCTCATATATATTTCAGACCTTGGCAGAGCCTCTGTCATGCAAGAAGTAGAAAGCCTGCCACTGTGGGGAAAACCTGCAGGAATGGAAAATGACTGGTTTGGGGTACAGGCAAAGATGCACCCCCTCCCCTTGGCTGGAAACTCAACTTACTGTTGATCTTTGCCACTCAGCATGTTCACTTTCATAAATATCAATGCCAACACAACATACAAACAAAATGAAAATGATCCTAGTTGGAAGAAAGCCACATTTTAAAATACAGCAGAGAAGATCTGCTTTGACAGCATCAGAGTAAGACATGATTGAAGGGTATGTGGGGGGCATTTTCTCCATCTGCTCTCATTATATGAGACATGTCACCACTTCCTGGAATGTAGAATATGTGACCTGAAAAAAGAAGCAATGGCAATTTTTTTCTCATTCCATTATGGAAGAAAAAGGCAGCCTCTCAGATACTTTTAAAGATGTGGCTGTGCACCATCATTCCAGCTTCCAACTTGCCATTACTATTGGCAGAGTGATACATCACATCACAGCGCCTTTGGATATCTCCTTCTCTTTTTCCACCCACACTCCAATACTCTCGTTTTGCAGCCTATTAAATTGGCCCTTTTAGTGTTTTCCCTCTTCTCTTTCATTGCGACCAAAGACAGGGTAGTCAGTCACAGAGCGGCTCTGGCTCTGATGAGGACTATCCGACTCAGAGAACATGGTGTTGTCTCTGTCTAACAGGCCTTTCCTACGGTGCAGTGCTGCTTGCTGACTCTCTGGCTTGGATAATTGCTGTCTGGATCCTCCCAACTCAGCAGATTCCTCCAAGTCATAATGAGGAAAAAAGCTGTGTGTTTGTGCACATGTGTGTGTCAGTGCGTGAGTGAGATAGGCAAGTTGGGGGTACAGTAGGCATGAGCAGAGAGACATAAACAGAAGCACAGAGCACCAAAGCTAATCAAAGGATCCCTGTGGATTCCACCAATGCCAAGGAAACACATAGCATTACAGGCTGTTATTGAACTGCTAATCTGCAAGACAGCAGAGGCAAGGTGTCTTGGCTTACCAGGTAGATTTCAAGTAAGGTGGAGAGTTCAGCATAATTTGCAAAATAAAGGTAATTTCTTTCCATATATAGCAAGCAAACAGTGAGGTTAACGCTAATTTAGCTTCACGTCAGTCTGATGTGGAGGCCAATACTGAAATAGCTACCTAGCAACCATTATGTTCTACAGAATTAAAGCTGAGGTTCGTAGCGTCTGTGAAACAACCAATCAGAGCCAACAAGTCTCCAAATCAGTGGTCAATCATGTCAATTACTGCTCGTGAACTACAGTCAGACTGTCAAACTAGGCAGTGATCAAATATGAATTGAGATTCTGTCACTGCATTACCCATTTCTAGCCTCAAATGTTTTCAGAAACATATCTTAGTGTACTGTTTAACTGTAAAATGAGAACGTTTGCTTTGACTGGTGGGCCATGCTTGGTTTTGGCATGACTGATTTCAACATGGCGACACAAACTTCAAACGTCGTTCAGCTGCAGAGGATTCGCAGAAATGCCATTAGGAGCACTGAGAGGAGGCAGAAGAACATGATTTTTTATTTTTTTTTTCCACTGCATATGTGTCTCAGGTACTACTGTGTGGATATAGTGTATAGTATATAGTATCTTTTTTGTTAGTTACAAACTACAGCTTTAATGTAAAATACTGAGGAATGTCATTAAGCCCAATAACAAATGTCAAAAAATGTATTTAAATTTCAATTTAAAAAATAATTTAGAATAACATTTGCCAAGAAATCATTCTGTTCACTACATTCACAAGTCAAATCAGTCAAATGAAAACTGGAATAGTATCACTAAAGACCTTAATAACCGTACACTTACAGAGTCAAAACAAAAACAAATCCAAGTGTGCATTGCAATACCCCTTTATTCCTATTTCTATTGAATGGTCATGGAATGCTGTTAACGATTGAAATCCTAAAAACCAATAAAAGTGTCAGCAGATGTTATGGACAGATGCCCCAGACATGACCTCTAGAGAGATGGTATAAGTCAATTGTAACAATGCAACCTCACTTTGTCCCTGCCCTATTTTGTGATTCCACCTCACTCCCCTGTCCTGTCTCTCCATCTGTAAACTATTGTCTTCATTGGTCCATTCATTCCTGTGTATCCATTAGTCCAAAGCTTTATATGGGCTTGGCTAATGGGGGCCTGATTAATGGTGAGGACTCGGCTCAAAGCCATTAGCTTTCTGACTCCCTGAGGAGAGAGTTGAAGGATGGAGAGAGGTAAAGACGGGGAAGCAGATAGGCAGGAGGAAGGAAGTTTAGGGCGAGGCCAGGGATACACCAGGCATGAGGCCAACAAACAAAGAGAGTCTGTGGGGGAGTGGAAAGAGGATGGAGACGTTTACACTATTGTCGAAAAGTCAAAGTCACCATTGCTAAATCTATGAGGTATCGAATTATGTCTAACCGGCACAAAGATGTAGATGGAGCCTTCTGGCCTCACAAGACCCACTAATTCCCTGCCTAAGAAGTTCACTTCCAATCCTCTCTGGCTTAATATCATGAGATGATTTGGAAAATTCTAAATGAAAGCCCCATTAAAAATTCATAGTACTTAAGATAGTGCTTTCATAGTCCAACTACTCTCAGATGTGACAACCGAATTTATCAGAACCATTTGAATTTTGAAATACAGCAGCAACAGTTAGAGAACCGCAAATCAGCGACAGTGAAAGAACATATCTGCAGTTGTCCTGGACTGACACAGATTCATTTCGATGACTACCCCTTGGCCTAACAGATGCTTCTCCAGCTTCTGCAGATGGTCTCATCAGATCAAGTTGTTTTTGACATCGTCTCTTTCCTGTTACGAGATCCATCACTTAATGAGCACAGCGGAAAAGATTCATCCCTCCAAACTGTGCCCCACCCAGGGCAAACTGAGCTGCCCTGCTGTGTTAAAACATTGTTCATGGAGCACACAAAGGCCGTTAAAGTGATTTAACACAATCACAGGACAACAACAGTGTGGCTAAGAAACATGCAATGACTGTGAATCGAAGCACAGGGGGTAGATTGGAATAGAGCAGATATATAAGGAAGCATGGGGGGAAGACAATCTATTATATAACATACAATTCTTTAAAGGAGAACTATTATGCTTTTCCTCTTTTCTGACCTATAAATGTTGTTACAATGTTGCATACTCGTGTTAAACGATGCCAACACGTCAAATAATGAGGTTTGTGCATTTGGAAGTGAGCCCTGCAAGCTGTTTTGGATGGCTCTGCACGCTGTGTTTTACAGTCTTTTTTTTTTTAAACAGTGTAGTCCGTGTGACGTTAATGCGTGCCGGACTTACTTATATGGGCATGCCCAGGCATGCCGGCAGCGCTCGGCAGCCCTTCGGAAGTCCTCGGGAGTGTGACCAATCACAGCGGAGTGGGCTGCCGTCATCACACCTGTTCAAATGAACTGCATCGATGGGGTAAACGCTCCAGGGTTCAGTTCAACCCAACTAAACAAGGCAGGTGTGAACATGCCCTTAGTCTGTGTGAAATGTGGTTCTTCATTAAGCTGTTTCCCTATTTCTAAGTATTTTGTTGTATGTAGATGACATTTCTTGTTCTTTGCACACCGTAGTGCTACATTGGTCTGATCAATATGAGATGCTGGACTGAGAAGCAACACAGAGACTGGAGAAGGTGACTAAACAAAGCTCTACAGCTTGTCCCCTCTCATCCACTGTAATCACTCTTGGGTGAGAGTGGCAGCAGCGGTACTGATTGCAGTGTCACTCTCCAATGACAGGAAGGGCGACGACATTGATTGAGGGGCTGTTACAGTGTAAACTTATATCACATTACCCATCTCACACATGAATCCAATATTGACAAAAACATGATATGAAAGGCCCTCCCTGTCCCTGTTGGTGCTGCACAGAGCAAGAACTGATCAGGACATGCCTCTCCACACTTGGTAGGGAGTGACCAGGATCATCCATTACTGTCAGTGAGGCTAGGTTGTAGCAATACTTTTTAAAAAACAAAAAACAAAACAAAAAAAACAACAAAAAAAAACAGATCCTGCACTGTGTTTGTTTTGTGATAATTCATGCTTTGGAAAAGATTACAGTGCACCTGCAATATCATCGTGAAAGCCATGCACCAGAAAGTGAGACAGACGGGAGCATGCAGATGATAGAGGCAAGGTATGAGACAAAGAGAGTCTGGGAATATAAAGGCATGGGTGGGAAAATAAAAAGAATATAAAATGATATATAACAGAGATTATAACAGCTGGCATGGTAGGCACTGCACTGTTTATGTTTTTATCTGAGGTGCGAGCCCACTGGTATAATGGCGTTTAGAGACCTCTGGAGGAAGGAGAATGAATGTGAGCTGAGGGCGTGGACGATCCATCAATTTATTTTGTTCATTTGTGCAACACATCCCATTTCAAATGTCTGTATATCATCGAAACAAAAGGAGAGAACCGGTCCACATAATGCCAAGTGACACACTGAAAAAAACGATACTGCATGGGTGGAGACACTTGTGGTAAATCATTGAGATTAAACAAAACAGGAAGCAGTAAATCACTGAAAGATGGTGGGGATGAATGGGATCATAACATACATGTGAATAAAAATCAAATGGCAGGACAAACTATTATTATAATTATCCCATATGGGAATATGAGTTCATTATGGCTGTCTGCAATGAAATTGAAGATATAATATGTAACTTTTCTGCATTTAAATTTCCAAAAAATGACTAGACTAATGATATAAATATATATATTTGAGTGTGTACTTACATTATCTCAAAAGTTTCCAACAAAGTTCAAACCCAGAGAAATCTGTATTTTTAATCAAGGACACAGCAGGTGTCATTTGGTCGCCATCACCTGTTGGTGGCGTCATATCCCCTTTGTGCATACTTCAGGGTTGTGGTTGTCTGCCAGAAGTGTATGTAATGTATGAAATGTATGTAAACAAGGAATAGAAAATCAGTTCCAGGTTGTTTATTTTTAGATTTGTTCATAATAAAAATTGCAAATGTCGATCAAATAAAATCACTGAAATGAACAAAATTAAACTACCTTAGATAATGTGTAGAGTAATTAACCATGCTACCACAACAATGCTACAACAAAAAGTGTTCCTAAGACAAGAAAACGCAGGCTTGGCTTCTTGCAATTCTTCATTCTCTCTTTATGTCTTCATATAAAGAAAAAAAAATCTGTCTCTCTCTATCCCCTGAAAACCTTGCTGTCTAATCAGGATTAATTGGCTCACCTTTTGCCTAATACCACCTGGTGAACTGTTCTTCTGACATTTGTGTGGAGTGACAGCTCAGCTTGTTTCTCTCGCTGACCTGTCTCACCACCATCTCTACAGGTTCATTCAGCTTGGGGCTTAGAGTGCCAAGGAAGCTTCACAGAGACAACTTATGTCAGAGTCCACATTACATAGCTGTGTTGGTTCAGGTCACTGTTCTCTAAACAAGCTGCACAAACAAGCAAGCAAAATGCCCATCTGATTAGGTCATGAACCCAGAAAACATTTAAGCAATAAATACATGATATGACACCCGGAACAAATGTGGAAAACAACTGAAATCCAATGCGTTCCCCCTCTGCTAAATGTATCATATGGTGGATTTGTTATCTGAATATCACTGAGCATCTCTCCCACTGTTTTACAGGCTACATTTGTTTCTGCTGTGATGGCACTGTACCCTCGTAAGCTCTGCTTGTTCCCAAAGAACAAACACAGAGATCTGCACAGAGATAATGTTTTTGGTAATTTGGAGCAATCACTTGTGTGAAATGAGTTTCAATAGGGTTTTGATTGCGCTATCTATCTCAACAGGTCAGTCATTTACCTACTTGAATAGAGAGCCAGAGGAGAGAGAGGCATGCATTCACAGTAAATAGCCTTCCAGCAGTTAAGGGGGCCAAATCAATTCTCTACCCAAAACACCCTTTCAGTTGTATAAATTAAGTGCATTATATTGACTAACAGTTTTTTCTGTTAATCATCATAATGACTGTAGCAAAATACCACTGAGAGTCAACATGGAATCAGACTACAGACATGAGGCGAGGAGGAACCAGTGAAGGGCTTCTATTGTGAAACAGAAAATCAGGATGTTCTTGGGGTAAGAAGTATGCTTAAAAGGACAGTTCATCCATCAAATCAAAAATACATATTTCTCCTCTTGCCCATATCGCTATTTATCAATCTAGATTGTTTTGGTGTGAGACATCAGCCATAGAGATGTCTGCCATATCACCAATATAATGGAGCTAAATGGCACTCAGCTTGTGGTGCTCTAAGTGCCAAAAAATACATTCGAAAAACTCAACAGCAATGTCTCTTTCAAGAAATCATGACCCCGGTAACTGAAGATAATCCACAGACCTTGTTATGAGCAGTTTTATGTGGGGACTATTTCATTTCTACTGAACTCGTTATTATATTGGAAAGAAGGCAGACATCTCTATGGCCAATATCTCAAACACTCGTCATCTCAAGCCAAAATGATCCAAGCACAGGTAAGAGGAAAAATATGTCTGTGATGTTGGAGTGAGCCCTTGCTTTAATTTGACTTTTAAAGCACTGATAAAGGATATAAAAATAACAATGAGGCTCTACTGAACTTGCAGAAACAGGAACAGAAATGAAAATATTCATATTTTTGGTTGAAAATCATATTCCCACTGTATTGTATCTTTGTATACAACATTTAGCAAGTGCTGTTTCTCTATATTTGTTTCTATATCTTCATTTTTGCCTGTTCTCTGTGCTACTGTAACACTGAAAGTCTCTTTTGTACGTTACTGTATATGTGTCCTCTGTGACTCACATACAGTCACATACATATTCGGTGGTTCAGTCAGTGTCTCTTAAAAACACACTTAAGGTAGCCCTCGATGGCGACTGAGCGAGTTATGACCCTTTCAAATGTTCAGTGAGTGATTGAACCAGGAACAGGCTGCTATTTTCCACCACGAAAAGACAGGTGTCCCGTAGTACCAGTAATGTTTGCTGTAATTTTGCCATTTTGTACTTCACTGGCACTGGCTCAAATGGACAAACCACAGCAAAGGAAAAAGAAAAGGGCATGGTGGTGCTTTATACCATGTCGTTCACAGACCAAAACTAAGCTGTCACGCAAAAACTCTAAGCCAAGCAAAATAACGACTACCCCTACAGCCAGCTCCACATTGTTGCATGTTTTATGTTTTATAAAATCAAATGCAACATGACTTTTTGTCACATGAATCATGGAAACCAGTATAAATACAAGAAACAGTTACGACACAATTCACTAATTAAAGAGGAACAACAGAAGTTCTCTCTTAAGTCACGCAGCTACTGTACAAATGATACGGTAACAAAAACAATGAAAAAAATGAATTGACTTCTTGTTCTCTGAGTCTCTCTGAGGGAACAAAGTTTCTCAGACAACAAAGAGAATACAAATATGTAAAACTGAGAGAAAAATAGCAATCTGATTAGGAAAAAAGAAAATCATTTAAAAAGTTTAACGTACATAGTGAAATTTTAATTTAATAGATGAGTAAAATGAATAAGTGAAGGGTCGGGAATAGACAAAGAAAAATGAGAATAGCTACAAGACAGAGCCAGAGAATAAAAATCTACTTTAGTGGCTTTTTTAAAATCGACCTTTACTGCACAGTCAATTGCTACCCTGTTCCTTTTTATTTCATGCTGTGAAAGAGAACAACAACACATCAGCTCAAGACGCCAATACTGTCCAATTAAGTAATCTGAAAGGGCTTTTTGAAATACATAGTCAATCGTCCAAGTCTTAGAAGGAACTGCACTCATGGTTATCTGTGTACAAAGAGTGAGTGTACACTTAATACTGTATCATCCTGTGTATCTTTATTTAGGCTAGTCTTGCATGTGCCTTTTGATTCCAAAGGAAAACAAATTACTGTTGCTGTGTCTGAGTCTGGCAGAGACTCTGTTTAAGTTTGCCTGCAGGCCTCTAATGCAGATCCGCTGACTGTTTGTCTATAGCTTTTTGAGGAGGACTGTGTCTGCTCTGACTATAGTGTATGTATGCATGCATATTTGTGAATGTGCATGTATGATTGTCCATGTGATCCAAGCTTAGAGTGTGAGACATATGCCACTAAACAGAAGATTGCTTTATACTGTGAACTCACCCATCCATCAGGGCTGTGGAAGAAGCACAGTGCAAGCAAATTCATGGGGATGGGAGGGGAGAAGGCCAGCTACTATAGACATCAATGCCTAAGAGATAACGGTAAAGGTTTAAGCCTTCACTTTTCTGTTTTGCCGATTGAGATGAATGTGACAATACATATCAAGAGTTCCACTGGAAAAGACATACACCAATCAGATAAAACATTAGAGCCACAGGCAGCTAAAGTGAGTAACACTGATCATCTTGTTACAATGCAATGTTCTGCTGGGAAACCTTGGGTCCTTGCATTCATGAGGACACCACTTGATGCACTCCACCCACCCAAACACCACTGCAGACCAAGTACATCCCCTCATGGCAACAGCACTCTACGATGGCAGTGCCCCCCCCAGCAGGACAATGTGGCGTGCTACACATCAAAAACTGCTCAGGAATGGCCCAAGGCACATGGAAAAAGCGCTCAAGGCATCAACCTGGCTTAAGAAATTGCCCAGATCCCAATCAGTTCAAGCATTTGTGTGATGTGCTAGTAGGCCACCTCACAACCTAGAAGACTTAAAGGATCTGCTACCAGCGCCCTGGTACCAGACACCACAGAACAACCCCAAGAGGTCCTGTGTCCATGCCTCAACATCAACAAGTTGATCCAAAGAAGCCCCACCATAGATCGGGGATACCTCTGGAGTGCTGGCACATCCCATGGATGCTCGATCAGACTGGCATCCAGGGAATTTGAAGACCAGGTTGATGCCTTGAACTCTTTGCCATATTCCTGGAGCCAGCCGTTTTTGTGGTGTGGCATGGCACATTATCCTGCTGGGAGGGCCACTGCAATAGGGGTTTGGCATTGCCATGAGGGGTGTACTTGGTTGGCAATGGTGTCTGGGTGGGTGGAGCACTTCAAGTAGTGTCAAAATGAATGCCAGGACCAAAGGTTTCCCAGCAGATTGCATTGTAACAAGATGATCAATGTTATTCACTTCACCCACCAGTGGTTTTAAAGTTTTGGCTGACTGGTGTATGTTGAGTTCGTAAGACAAATCAGCCCAGCTTCTCAAGGAACCTACTAGATGACTCTGCTGGACATCATTTATATGGAGCACCACCATATACTGCCATTTACAGCCCATCTCAGAACAGCTATAAGAGTTATCTTTTTTAAATACAACTATAATGATTAAAATAATTACCATCCCGACAACATACATAGGTGTAGGTATATAGGTAAAATTACTTGCTGGCATTAAATATTGTCTTTAAGTTCTAATGTGTAGGCTTTAGTGGCAGTAGCAGTGAGGTCACAGACTGCAACCAAATGAAACTTCTCCTGTGAGCCAAGAGTGAGAACTACAGTGGCTGATTGCAAAATTGCATTTTTGTATTATTAACACAATATCAATATCTAATTTTGAATATCACGGTTATCATTAATGCCGTATCGTATAATAGTATATCGCAACATCCATTAGCTTAAAATATATCTTGTCTGAGAAACTAGACCATACAATTTATGCTAAAACCCTCAGACTATCTGGGTCCAAATTATGTCAGACCCCTAATTCTACAGTCATGTCATCATAAAATGTTTTGAGGACCCAGCCTAATAAGACATACCATTAACATTTAACTTTAATTCGGGGCACATTCAGCTAAATATCACAACATCTCTAACCAAAGCAACGACCCTGGTCAATAATGCAAAAATGCACAAGGTACAACAATCATGCCATGGCAGCCTGCGTAATGACAATGATTCCACATAATGGCTTCACAATTATCTCCAAGGGTCACAGATTGCTGAGAAGAGCAAGAACACATTAAAGAGAACCACAATATAATGGTTGTAGCTTGCGGTTAGCACGGGGAGAGAGAGACTAGCTTCAAACAAATTCATTATTTAGCGGAGAATGGCTGCAGAGGGGGGGGCACAGTAGGGGATAGGAATCATTGGAAAGCAAACACAGTGCTGGAAGGGTATTAGAGGATAGGCAGAGCAATTAGATGATGCTAAGAATACAGAGCTTACAGCTTGCACCAATACACGGTTGGTGGGTGGTCATTACCATGTGCGTATGTTTGCATACATAAATGATGCAAACAAGTAAGACTTGTGCACCATCTACAAGTTGCAGAGACATACCTTATTGCAGCAAATCACAACTTCAACACCTCCTATAAACTTTACTCGTCAGGAGGTGTGTGGTTGGTGGCTGTGATAGCTCTTGGGAAACCAAAACCACCCCTGTGGCTGTAAATCTAGCCTGCAGCCACAAGGTGTGACAACTTAGGACGCAGCCCTGACAGACAAATTCCCATGTCCTCTTTTGAATTATTTCAACTTCTCAGAGATTGAGGTGAGGGCTGAAAACAGCAATGAATCTATTGGTGACAAAATGTGTTGCAGCATATACAGGGGCCTAAAAATGACATGGGGGGGGGGGGGGGGGGGTTAGATGAGGGGTGCCGCAGGAGGCATGTGAGAAAAATGCCTAAAGCTCAAAGAGATGACTCCTTATTCAGCTTTATACTTGAGTGCCATCAGTGTAAACTATTGTGCACCAGGTGAAAAGCTCCAGCTTTAAAAGGCCGCAAATGGCACTCAACCAGTGCCTTGCTGCCACCAGAGACTCAGTAGCCTCTTCTGGGCTTACATCAGAGATTCATGGTGTTGAGGAGCTGTCACACAAAAAAATGGTAGACTGCTAGTTTGAGTCTGTGGGGAGGTAGTATGTACAGTAGCAATTCCCTTTATCCCCTCACAACCATATAGGAGTAATTTCACGAGCGTCCCAGTTAACTTCAGACAAATTTCTCAAGGGGAAGCTCTCAGGCAGACAGAGGGGGATTTAAGCTGAACTCTTCATAACCATATTGAAATTTCTTCCCCCTTTACTATATCCACAAGTCATCATGGAGATCATCAAAGGCTGTAGTGCCAAAGATGGTCATTGAATATACCATTAGATGGGGGATTTACAGTGGCTACACATATGTCAACAGAGGGAGTTAGCAGTGACAAGGGCCATGGCACATTAGAGGTTAGTCCCTTTAAAGAAAAAAATCAGAAACAAGACTAGCTTGTAAGTTTGTATATGGCTGGACTGTGTTTGATCAATATGCTAAATTGTGGTTTTAAATCCGAGACCTTTCTCCTATGTCATTTTCATTAGATGTTCAATCTTTATCTTATCGGCCACTAACCAGATTCAGAATTTAAGAATAGAAAGAATAACATTTGGGTATTCTATTACAGGGAAATACAAAACGGGGTCAGACAGAGAAAGAGAGGCAGCGACCGACTGACCTCATGTGTCTGCACCACCACATACCAACTTCTGCCAGTAAGCCAGCTTGAATAAAGAAGGGTTAGCAGCCCTGGGGCTTAGGGTCCCATTTGTAGAGGCACTGATCTGGGCTTTTAGTCCAGCCAGCTCAGCCTTCATCCAGCCTGAGTGAAAGGGATAATCATGGAGCTTTGGATCTCCAGTACTCCCAAGACCCTTTGCATGATTCACCGTCTGCCCAGGCAAGTCAAACCAATCCCAGAAATGTCGCTGGCCAGAGTCAGTCTAATGATAAAAAAGGGAAAAAAATCTTGCAGATGACTGATGAAGTCATTAAATGAAGCCGTGGGGAAGAAAGAGACTGAGGTGGGCCCCTGTGAGTGTACCACAGGCCTTGCAATTTGTATGTGTGCATATCAGTGACAAGGGAACAAGGGTAAGGTTGAAACCCATAAGCCTGTTCTACTGTGACAGGCCATTGAATGCTTAATGGAGTTCCCAGGCAATGCTTTACTATGGCTACCTGAAAGTGCTTTATCGTAAGCAAAATGCAAATATGTGAATAATCTGCTAGAGGATATTTTTCAATGTATAGCCAGGGTAGAAGCAGCAGTGATGGCCTAAGCTGACTTTTCCTTCAGTGACATAAAGAGTTTTCCCTCATACCTTGACAGGATAAAATACTGCATCACCAACACTAATAGAACTATCAAAAATTTCCGAAGATTAATCTTCAATAGCATACTGAGACAAGACTTTTTTTTGCCAAGGGTACAAAATATGTTTAGCTAGATGTTGGTCAAACTAATTCCCAGAAACTTGGGAAACTTTGTGGCAATACAACAATTATCGTCACAAAATTAATATAGCAATGCTCATACAAATGACAAGTACAGGTAATTCAGTATGTGGACATGCCTCTCATGGCAAAAATCATTAAAATGACAATTACAAACAGAGAGGATTTATTGAAGGTTACCTCAAGATGTGTGATTTATGGCCTGCACCCTATTTTACAGGGCTTTTCAAAAGGTAACTGGCCATTCGGAAACTTGGCCTGACCAATTGTATTTTGGCAGGCTGTGATTCTTTCACCATCCAAAATAAACGGCCTCAGCTAACCACTGGAAGGCATAATCGCAGAGGCGGAGAGGAGTGTACTAGAGCGAGCAGGGGGGGTACAAAGGGCCAAATCAATTGGGAACCATTCCTCTGCTCTAAAATGAGCATTTAACAAATGGGAGTGTGACAGGGAAAAATAAAAAAGCAAAACATCTTGGGAGTAGTGAGAGGGGGTGTGTCTCTTTTCAGCTGTTTGCTACAAGTCGACCCCTTGAATTCCTAAAGCTCAAGATTACAATATTTAACTTCTGGAACAAAGTGTGCTAAATACGGTGGCTCCCTATTGACATATAAGCTTTGAATTTGTTCTTTTAACACTGAAAAACAAAACTAACTAGAGATTTTGCCATGAGAGGTTGATGATTAGTGAATGAAACTTCTCTCAACTTGACCAATATTGCACAGCTAAAAATCAGAGGTGTAAGAACTATTCAGATCTCTTACTAAGTAAAAGTTGCTATGGACTCAATCACTATCTTGTTGGGTTTTCTACCTGGAAGTTATTGTAAACAACTATTGTGATTTGGATCCAAAAAGAAGTGTATTACAAGTAAAAGTACTGCATTCAAAATCATATGTAAAAGTACAAACGTATTAGCATCAAAATTTTAAGTACCAAATGTATAAGTACTTCTTATGCAGAATGACCCATTTCAGAATAACATGATATATGGTAAAAATGGGGCCAATTTAAACTACCTAATTTTCTGCTGGGTGGTTTGACTTATAATAATATATCATAATTTCCTATGGATTTATATTTTGTATTCCTACTGTGGATCTGCAAAGTCACAAAATCTATCAAATAGTTGTAGTGGAGTAAAAAGTACAGAATTTCTCTTTCAAAATGTAGTGGAGTAGAAGTATAAAGAAGCATAAGATGAAAATACTTAGAGTACAAGTGCCTCAAAATTGGACTTAAATACAGTACTTGAGTAAATGCACTTTGTTGCATTTCACTACTACTAAAAGCATACATTATTCAACTTGTATCTACAATGGTATGCATGCAAATAAACGAAAGCAAAGGCAAAAAAGCCTAACAAAAGCAATATCCCTTCAAGGCCATTCAGCTTGAGTGAGTTCATCCATTTCTGAGTTTCCTCCGTGTGTCATTGGACTCTGAAGATGAAGGACTGTTCCAAGTCTGCTTGAAATGTGTGTGCTTGACAGTCATGCTGTCTATGTCAGCCCACCCTGCGCGTATATCAACACTTTACAAAAGAATACCTGTCACATTTCAATGCCTGCACACCCAACTGTAGAGGCTTTCACACTGGACAAGAAACAGCATTATGGGCTGTAGCTTTACCTCTGTTTGTGTGTCCATTTGTGTGTATGAACAAGAAAAAGGTGGGCAATTGAGTGACAGTCTGAAATGTATTTGTGCTGACCTGCTTTGAGAAGGACATCATTACAACAGCACGACAAGGTGCAAGATAAAATAAATAAATAAATAACTCGAAATTGAGGGAAGCTCTTCTATACTGATCCTGTTTAAAAAATCCCCAAGACTACCGGACCTTCCTCGTTCTCATTACCATAAAAGGCTGACGCGGCAACATGTAAACGCATTGAAATGAGCAGAAAAATATTAACACGCTCAATATCCATTAGTCCAAATAGCCCTGGAGAACTGAAAAAGTGCTTATCTTTAAATAAGCTGGGAGAACTCAAGTAACTGTGACAGGCAATTTACTGATCATAAAAATGCAAGTGTGAAACATGACACTGTAACTGTAATAGCTATGTGACGTCTCAAACTGACAGCTTTATTTATATCCCGGGCTGAGTTTCGGAGGATGACTATTTTCTGACCAGTGTTCTGTTACTTTGAGAGCACAGAAATGTCAATAAGATGGGTTTGGCTGGTGGAAGCCATTGATCCAAAGCAGACGAGAGGAAACGAGAGAAAGACACAGAAACAGAGAGGGGAAGAGAGAGACATCGAGACAGCCAAACATGGTAGAGACAAGACAAAAAGTCAGATAGAGACTGTCCAAGGTAGAAATCTGTACACTCTCTCCCTCTGATTTAGAATTTAGAAGTTACACTTTGACAATGAGGTGATGGATAGAAACTGAAGCAATTATCACAATATTAAGGATATTTTCCAATATCATTCACTAAATACTGATTGTATACTAAATCGTATACAAATAATGAGAACAAAATAATCACGTGTAGAAAAAGTACTAATAACTTCTCAATATTTGTATTAGTGAAAATTATAACCAGGACATTTGGACTAGGTCTGAAACTTGACCCATCACTGGTCCCTGCAGTGGGTTTCAAGCTATGTCCTCATAAATCTATTGAGTCCTCTGACAGGCAGTACCATTCTCCAGCAGTGACCTACCTTAACGTACCATTAAATCCAATTCTCACCCAAGCGAAGAGCATATACTTGATGGCTTAACCTGACCTTATATCTACATTGTATCTGCTTGGGCTGACATGTTGTACATTGGCTGGCCCTACTAGCTTAATTAGCCAGTGTCATCCAAGTGACACGGCCCACTTGGTATTCCAGCCACCCGCAAGCTAATGTAGCTAGCTAGTCTTACAAATAGCTACTAGTTATGCCAGAACACTTTACAAGACCATTCTCTGATCTAATACACCTTTAAAGCTTCCTTGAATTTTAGTCCAAGCAACGAGCAGATACTCAGCAGCATAAACCAGCAATCTAATCGCCAGAATACATGTTGGTTTCTGCAAATCAAGGATGTGTATCATTTGTACATTATTATCTAGCAGATCAGTTAAAAGTTTAGGTTTCAACAACACTGTGGTTAACATGTGGTTATGTTTAGGCATAAAACCACTTGGTTATTGTTAAGAAAAGATCATGTTTTTGGTTTAAAAAAAAACATTTTTGGTGGAAAGGTCGCCGCTGGAAATGTCTCACTAAAAAAAAAACAAATGGTTGTTTGTTGGCCTTGAATAGCGATCTGCAGCTTGGCAGCCATCTCGCTGTGGTGTAACACCATCCAACATCACCTCCCCCACCTAATGACAGTCAGCTCATATACATGTTATCTGAACTATGTCACTTCAGTAATGTTGGTTTCAAACATATGAAATCTCTAAATGTATCTGTGGTTTGCAGAAATGTACAATGCCAACACTTTCTTCTGGCGACTGGGCTGTATCCAGCCTTATATCTAAATAGCATTTGCTTAGGCCATACAACAGTGGTCGGTCCTACTAGCTTCAAAAGCACTTTCATCTGAATGGTATGGCCCACTCAGTAGTCAAAACCACCATGACTGCACTGAATAAAACTCTTAACTCAATACTTTTGTTTTTGCTCCCATTTTGCATGAGTGGAAATAAAAGATCTAACACTTTGTCTATGCACACAAAAGACTGAGCTCTCTCAAACTTTGTTCACAGATTAAATTCATGTGCTGCCAAAATTTGGAAATGACATTGGAGATGGCTTATGCTCGTGAAATAAACATTCAGCCCCTGGACAACAGCTCTCATGGAGATCCCTGCAGTCAGCATGCCAATGGCACACTCCCCAAAAACTTGCAACATCTGTGGCATTGTGTTGTGTGAACAAACTGCACATTTTAGAATGGCCTTTAACTGTGACTATCCCAAGCCACACCTGCTGCTTATTAAGTAACTTGATATGCCTTGGCTAGCCTGCTGTCCCCACGACCAGGTCATGGACGATAATGGATAGATGGATGGACTAATATGCCACACCTGTGAGGTGGATGGATTACCCACTTACCCACTTACACAGATTCAAACACATTTGTGTATACAGTTTGAGAGAATCAAGTCTTTTGTGTGCATAGAAAATAGAGTTAGATCTTTTATTTCAACTCCTAAGAAATGGGCGCAAAAACTAAAGTGTTGCATTTTTGTTCTTGTTCATTGTAGTTCTACTAATCTTACCAATTCACTAGCTAGCAACCCCTCTGGTATGAGGAAATGTGTCATGAAACATGCCCTTTGACCTGTCCTATCAAAGTGAAGTACATGGTCGTATTTGGAAAAGACAAAAAGCTTCCAACTCTGACAACCCTCACTGCCAGTATTCTTTTTAACTGGTGTATTAGCCCACAGCAGATGGCACTAAAATTGTAGCTCACTGGCCAAATGTCTGGCGATGGATTCTTTGTGTGTGTGTTTCAAAGAACCAATTGTTCTCCCTTTAGAGACACACGCCAGACAATAATCAAAAAATACACACATATACACAAAATATGAACAAAAGACAGCACACTTTACTGTTTTAATTTTCCGGAAACTCTATTTTAGTTCAGTTTGAACAGTCCCTTACAAAGTAAGATGGGTTGGGTGGTGCATGTGTGTTAGTGCAGTGTGGGTGATCATCAGTCCTGTTGTGACTCAGCATTTTTGGGGGCTCTGCTACCCTTTAATACAATCCTTAAACAGCATCCTCCCTTAAAGCCACCTGATTAAATTTGTAGTGCTGTGTTGCTCCATGTGTGATTAATATAACTTAACCTAGCTGCCCCAAAACTTACTGACTCATCCTCTAATTAATGTAGTTGAGGTGGCAACTGTGAATCATACCAATAGCAAAACTCTTTGCTTCAGGGGCTGGTAAAAATAAAACAGATTAGATTTAAAAATATATGTTTCTGCCCTCCCACGTTTGGACTGCTCACAATTCCACGGAGAAGAGAGGGAAAATCAAGTTGGATCTGAACTACAATACTAAGCAAAATAGTTTACTCATTCCTCCCATGTGTGCTCAGCTTTTTAACCAAGTTGCGGAGTGGTGACTCAGATGAGTTTGTAAAGCACAGAAACCTATTTCCTATCATCCCCTTGTTACAGTGCATTGTGCTCCATGTGTGAAAATGCTTTCACAACTGTGATGAAACCAAGAGAACTGATAAAATTGTTACAAATGCTGCAACAACACAGCGGCAACAATAGGGGGAAAAACCTATCAATCCCAGTTTCAAAATGCTGAATTTAGGGGAGAAACAAAAAACAAAATTGCACAAGACCATGTGAGACCCAAGTTTTTTCCCAGTGCTGCAAGTACATGCATGTATTGTCACTGTGTGAGAGCAGGATGCTGATTAGGTCTACATGTGACCAATCATCCACTACATTACAATATGAAGAAGAAGACAAGGACGAGGAATAATAATAATGAGAAGAAGAAGGAGAAGAAGAAGAAGAAGAAGAAATACATTTGAGGAAATTTCCTCTTTTTCCCCACTCCATTGTTATTTCACACACAGGCCCAAGATACACACTTTTAGTCTAAGAAGCAGCACTGTAATGTCTTTGTATTATGAGCTGTAAAAGACAGCATGTTGATATAAATTCTGAGGCCATTTCATAGCCTAAACAAGCAAATAAACTTCATAGTAACTATGAGTTCCTAAACTGAATAAAACCATTGAACTCAGCTGAGGCATTTGTCATAAACACATCTACATGGATGATCTTGGACAGACACACACAAACATTGACAACCTGCTGTCATTCCCATGGCATCAAATACGGCAGCCTGGTCAGTGGCCCTTTGATTCTAATACGTTGTATGTTTCAGATGCACCAGACAGTCAATCAACTGCACGGCAATGATGTGGTGGAAACTGATGCTAGATGGGTATCAGTTTGAAGCACAGGCCACTGACCATGTTGACACTGAATACATGCATACACAACAAGGCCCATGGTGTTTCGTATAACAAAAATCAACAGTTATCCTTAAATCCATGTTTTAATGCCTCCAAACAGAAGAATATGGCTCCATGCACAAACACACCAGACCAAGATATTCACAGAGCAATGCAGACAGTGTTATTGTGTTACTAGTAAAATGTGTAAAACAAAACATTTTGCCCCTGCTATTAGGAGCTGTTTCTTTGGTGTGTACGAGGAGCTACTCTCTACTACGCCATTGTGTAACTGATTCCCCTGAAGGCATGGCAATGCTCCTGGCTAAACAGTATGTACCATTGTTTTGATTGGCGATGGCTGGTATTGTTTCTGCCTGTAGTTCTGGAGACACCAGTTGTAGTGGGAATTACCACAGAGGCCATTCAAGGACCCACATTAATTTAAGTTGGAAAACTGTTACCTGGTTTCAATCAATCATCCCAGTCTACTGATCCACGGCAATCTAAGAAGTATTGAATACATCCGGCACAGTTCACATGATTTGCCAAACCCACTTATCTCATATCACGTGTTCCATTGCACCATACACATGGATTTGGCCTCACAGCTGGTGTGATCCCATCACAAGATGATCTCTAGTTTTTACTGTTGAATATTGGCACAAAACTCCAAGACACTCAAATGATATGCCTCGAGGCACACACTTTTAACGAAGCAGTACACACACAGATCTCTTACATACAACGCATACACATTCACACTAAGAACACAGCACAACGAACTGCAAACTCAACCTCACAGGTACATCTGACCCACTGAGGTGGGCAAACCAAATGAATCCTCTGTATATGGAACCATGGAGCATCTTCCAATGTCTCATCTGCAGAAGATTCTATAGAGTCTGATATCTATAAAAAGCTTCAGCAGTTTGGTCCAAGTTATGCTCCAGAATAATACTCATTGCATCACTCAAATTACTCTTTTGATGCAGTTTCTTGACATATAAAGCAAATTAAAGTATTTCTATGAGTGATTTTAAAATGCAAAGCTTCCTCTGCAGACTAAAAAGGAAATGATGCAGAAGTAAAGCATTTCATGGCAGCTGCGTCTCTGCTGAAATCAACACAACCAGTCATGCTGGCTGCATTGATTAACCTGAGCACATGGCAGAGACAACCTATTCATGGCACAAGATGGATTGGGGCTTCAGTATAAGATGTAAAGCATCAATAGAAACCATGCTGCCTGGTGTTTGTTGCTTTTAGAGCTACAATATTGAGTCAGGTACCGAATGTCTGCAGCTCAGAGGACATCCAAATGGGTCTGAACTCTAAATGGACATGATGCAACTTCGCTCATTTTTCAATTGAGTGCAGGCACACTTCCCTGGGCTGCGCTCAAGCGCTTCCCTGGTGGATTTATTATAATGCACTCCAATTCTGTCGTCTAGTTTCTTTCCCAATAGCTCTCCTACTCTGAAGGTGTGTGCCTGCATCATCCGCTCTCAGCTGTAAGATCCTAGCCCTTTGAGGTCTCTGGGCTGCAGTACTGTAAATATATTGGAAATCTTTAAATGCATTGGAATGAATGTGATCCACAATGAATATGATATCTGCTTAATCATCCATCTATCCATCTGATCTGGCAATCTATCAGGAGAGGGAGAGTAGTGAGAGTACATACAGTAAAGCTTCCTCTGCAACTCCCCATATGGTCTTCCTCCTCCTCCTCCTCCTCCTCCTCCTCCTAATGCTGACAAATGGACAGCGTATGCCAGTAGTGGACTAGAGAGGTGCTGAGACACCAGCTAGTCATCCATCTGCTCTATTCCCTCGGCACTGCCTTCACTGTGGCGAAGGTCACATACTCGCTGGCTCAACTGTTACTAGAAAACCACACTTTCCTGACACATGCATACTTCCTCTGTAGCTGCCTCACATGCATCTCCCTCCCTCTTCTTCTTCATCTTTCTCTTTTCTGTGTCAGTGCTGTTGCTGTCTGTCATTTTCACTCAAACAAATCTCCCGCTACCTTCCTCTCTGAATTATGCAACGCTGCCATCCTCCCTCCCTAACATCCTCTTCCAAATATCATCTTAACTTTAGTCTTCTCTTGAAACTAACAAGAGCCAGTAGGTTTGGAAGTGAATTCAGCACCAGGGACAGCTCCCTCCTTCAAAAACTCTTCAGTTCCTTTCCTCTCAACTGAAGGCAGGTTCAGCATGTCTCAATTACAGGGGACAACACAAAAACAAAAACAGTTTTTTTTCTCATATAATGCAATTCATAAAAGCAGAGTTGAACAATACTTTAGGAACAAATAACCACAACACACACCAGGAAAGGCTGATTTTTTTTTTATGGCTATATATCTCCTACTGAGGTGTGTGTCCAGGTATGTGGGTTTTTGTAAAGTTCATAGCAGAAGATTTCAAATTAAGATGTGTTTAGTTTCATTTGAACTTTATCTCAAGAAGTCCATAATGAAGATGATTAAAATGATCTCTTCACAATCTGTTACAGGTGAAACATTAATCGTGGTGTCAACCTGTCCAATACTGTGGAGCAGTGAAAGTGGAGGATATTGACTTCATTAATTTTATTATGAAAATTACTTATATATCCATATTTACAATTCCTATTTTTCTATAAATGCAGTGAATTCTGTCAATAATAGCATACATCATGTTCAGCAAGGATTTTTTGATTTAATAATCATTCATAGCTATGATTTTATTTCTTACTGTTGTGATGGATAGAGCCTTTGTTAACGCTTACATCAAAACTAACAGGCCTATGTTTTCTTTTCTTAAAGGGATACTTTGCCATCTTTCAACCAGCTTTGTACCGTAACAATGTGGGAAGTATGTGTAAATTAGCTATGGTAAAATCCCTCCCATCTAGTTAGTGTCCAGTCTCTCTGCTCCTCTCCCAGCGAAACTCTGCCAGATGACACAAGTTTTGTTGGCTCTCATGCTGTTGCTCAAACTATCTGCCATACATCTCCATTTTCGTATTGCCCGCCACCCATGCCACCACTACGGGAACAGAGTATATAAGTAGCCCAAGAGACAAACCTGCTGCTCTCTGTCTCAAAAATATTACTTATAGATTATATTGATGCATTGCCTATTTTGCTCCTAAAATGTCTTCAGAAACATAATTTAGTGCCCCGTTTAGCTGTCATGGTGAGAATTGTGAACAGGAAGTGGGCACCATACTGTTTCCTGCACAGTAAAAATAGAGGCTGAGAAAAACTGAGATCAAACAGTAAAACTAGACTGCACTCATCAAATACAAATCAAGATTCTGTTATTGCATTGCCTTTTTCTCACCCCAAATGTTTTCAGAAACACAAGATTGCTTGTTACCAGCCAGCCACCACTGTGACAAATCGATGGGCTCTGCATTCTGACTAGTTGGTCTGCTACCTTTCGAGCAAAATTGTGACCACGGCCCTTTTTCTCTGTTTTCTTTCGTCATGTAGAACCAACTACAGAAGTCTTCATGTCTTTTTACTGCATAGAAAGCCTAGTTTTAAGAAAAGGCCATCTTTCCAGTAGTGAAAAACTTTCTAGGACAGCTTTAAAAAACATTTTAAAAATTACCCTGGTTAGTCAAATTAAACAGATGGAAATACCAAACCAAATTTGAGATGTAGTTTTATTCAGAGTACAATCTACATACATCTACACAACAACATCTATCTACATCTATATTTGCATGTATACATCAGATGTTAACAGGCATCTTGTGCCTTGATTTTGTGCCCTGAGGTCGTCACAGTGTTTCATGTTTGTGTTTTTGGTCCCTTAATAACTGTTTGTATCGCACTGATAATGGTTCGTTAAAGGCCATATGAATAAATTTCACTTGACATTAATGAGACTTGCATTTCACATTGAGTTCATTTCACTTTGCATGCGAGCCTGATACCTCACTGCATATATGCATGTGGTTGAGTCAAGGAAAGAAAGACATACAGTGATTTTGCAGAGTTGCTGCAGTTTGGCAACCGGCTCGTAATTTTCTCCCTATCCCAACAAATTCCCTTACGCACACAAACACACGCACACACACACACACACACGCACACACACACACTCTGTCTTTCAGAGCCACACACACACACACACACGCTGAACTCACTGAGCCAGCTGCTCCTGACTGACAGAATAATCAGTGATTAAACACTTCAGAGATGGCATCCACTGGAGACTAGATCACAAAGCATACCACACACAAGACTGATCAAAACACAAGTTACAAACGCAGTGTGTGTGTGTGTGTGTGTGTGTGTGTGTGTGTGTGTGTGTGTCAGTACAAACACCTAAATCTCTGCTACAAGCAGGGGAGTGTGGGAACAACAGGGGTTCTGATTAATTTTCATTCCAATTGCATTTCAAATTGAAATGAGAAGTATTAAGGTTCTTATTCAGAGACTATAACATCATTAATGGGTGATACCTTGTGACTTGATTCCTAGTATGTACCATCTTTTTCCTGTTTCATTATCACCTCTCTTCTGTGGTGAGAAGCTAAGAAGCTAAATGAAGAGGTGTAAAGCCTTCAACACATTATATGTTTAGGCAGGCAGATAAGAAGATGCATCTCTAAAAAAAAAACGTAAAAAAAAAAATGCACACATGGTGACAAGGAAAACCATTTAAGGCATATTTATTGCTTCACCAGTTTATGATAAATGATGGTAGTAACTTCTTTGCCCTTAACAGATTGTTCTTATGAGCCCATGGCAGACAGAATCAGTTAAGAATGAGAAACCCTCTCCATGAGATGACAAATAACCTTGGCTTTGAGGCATCACAAAACAAACAACTCTAGTTGCATATTTCATCATCAGTTTCCTCGGCTTTTGCTGTGTGTGGTTGGGGGTTTTATTAGTATTCCGGAAAGCACGGACTGTTGGAGAATGCAAAATGGCTTCCCCTAACTAGTGCGCCCACAAACTGCTATGTGGTCTTTGCTTCTATTTCTGTCTCCCTCTCTCAGCCACTTTCATACACACACTTGTTGTGGACCTCTTAATTACTCTCTAGCTGTCTAATTGACATGCAATCAGTGGCTTACCTTAGCCTCCAACATGCAAACCCAAAAAACCCCTTGTGGAAAGCACCACCTCCAGGCACCAAACACTGCTTTTGAGTCATCAGCCTGCATCACATGGCATGTTCCTATCAATTAAGGAAGTTGTTTTCCATGTCCAAGGGCAAGGGTGGGAATCATGTGGGAAGCTCGCAACACAGAGGGGACATGTTTTGAGTGTAGAGACTCATTGCACGCCAGCTTGCCTCCGTCACCAAGGCTGGGACGTATACTGCAGGGATCTTTGCTACCTCTGAGAGCAGGTTTGTTTTTTTTTATACAATGGCAAACAAGTTTTTTAGCATCTTGCGGCTATATGAATCAAAGCAAGCCACACAGCACTCTAGAGCTGTGCTTTAAAGGGAGATGCAAAATAACTAGATTAAATAAATAGAAGCACTGGACATTCAATATCAACACTCACGTTACATCTATATTGTCACTGAGCAGAAGAGGCTCCACAGACAAACACAAGTTAAAATGTTGTGCTCATAAGCAGAGATTGCGTTTGATTTATAACCTGCTCAACTGATGCACACAATTCAGAAATCACAGATGCTTACTGTCTTAAAACTATTAAAAAACTATCATTAAACAATGACACATCAATGGTCCGTATAAAAGCTGACTGCTTTTCTGATGCTAGCATATAGTTTGTTATTCCTGTCTTCAATAGCATGCATCCATCCACACTGTTGGGGTCTTCCCTCCGTAAGTCCTTGACATTGCAGCACAGCTGTTGTTTTAAGTCTTGACTTGACATGACTCGGCAATCCAAGTCAGAGATCAATTGAGATCAGTCCAAATCATGCCAGTCTTGTCAAGTGAACTTAATTCTAAAGTCCTTGTAGGTAAAAAGCCAAGTTGGATCACAAGTCTTCATAAGCCAATTGCAGGTCTACCACTCTACACTGTTGTATTGAAGCAATGGCATAGGATTTGTCGATCTCTAAGTTAAAGAGAAATGGTAATGACAGAAAGAGAGAGAGAGCAGGAGGGAGGTGGATGGGGAATGAAGTGGTTCGGATTAATGAGAAGTGTCTGATCGGACATTCTCTGAGTGTGTTAGAAATGTCCCTGTTTGATCCGTTAGAGGATGTAAGTCAGGGCTGTGGACTTAGAAACATGGACTGGATTCAGACTTAAGCCACAAAAACAAGGATTTAAGCCTTAGCAAGGACTAGCCTGATGTGAGTCACTTCACATTTCAAGGAAGACAATGGAGTTTCATTTTTAACTAAAATATACCACCATGAAACTTCAGCTGATTATGTTAAATATGCTAATGAGGTATTATCTTATTAAATATGTGCTGATCAGCACACATTTCCAGAACTTTAAATGAACATCGGATAAAGCCAGGTTCAAAATTCCTTTCATTTTCTTATCATATTAGAGTCAAAGGTTTTTACTGAGGGAATTTCTGGTCATCATTTTTTATTACTCCATAAATCAGAAAAACTTCTGCAGCCATGAAAAATCTATTTTCCCCATGTTTTTAGGAATAAATGTTGTATTAATCAAGCTATGAATGATATATGAACAAACCACTCTGTAAAGGCCTTCAGAATATAGATTGGAATAAAACTACAAAGTTTGGTGTACATAAGTGCCACTGAAATTGAGAGTTTTGGCTCAAACTATAATAAAAAAAATCATTTTTAGAAGATGTCATTTAAAGATGTCTCGTACAATTCCATACATTTTTAGACAAAAAAATAAGACAATAGGATAAAAACATTAACTCATAGATATTACCATAAAACTTCCCCAGTTACTGACTTAACATAAAGAAAATAATTTTTGGTATAACAAGTATTCAGACACTTTTTCTTTGAATATGCAAATGAGGTATTTCCTAATATTCTAGGCCTTGCATAGACAACAACAACTTGAACATTTAACTATTAGATCCAGACACTGACAGTACTAAACACTGTACAAATCTTTACAAGAAAAACATTACAATGCTGGGTAAAAATAATGGTTTGCTAAGATTTGCCACGAGCTAACCATTTGCTTATTAAGACTTGCCCTGTCGTGGACTTGTCTCGTCTATTCCAGCGGAGCAATCGACAACCCAACAAACAGGCTACCATTGTCACACAGGCCATTAATGCGTGTGCTGTATTTCACACTGGGTTATATTCTCGGTGACAATGATGTATCGGAAATGTCACCAGTGTCGACAGGATCATGTCCATGCTCTTGATAATTGGGATAATAATCCCTAGTGCTCAGAGCATTAGATTTCCATCACAAACACCCAGCACCTGATCACACATACACACACACCACCTCCATTTCATCTGTCACCCATCACCATGACACACCTCCATTTGTGATGGATCAGATAAGTAATGGGTGATTAGCATTGCTTGCTGCGTTGGTGTGGTTGCCACGGTTGGCTGAGGGGGAGGGTGTTGGGAGGAGATGGGGTGAGAAAGGTGGCGGCTGTGGGGGTTGGGAGGTGTCTTGTTAGGGGGCAGGAAGGAACAGTGAGCAACGTTCCAGGACATTACTTACACAAGGCCTGACATGAAGAGACAGGGACCATTAATACAACTCCTTGAGGCTGTTTACCACAGGATTGGATGAGCTGCACAGGGACTGTTATTATATTTAAAAATATTGTGTTCTGAAGCATTAAAGACATGACTTGATTTTTTTTCAGGTGGCTGAATAATGTTCTGTTTGTCTTCTCGCCATGATATATCTTTTATTTGAGTTTTATTTATTACTCTTGTCTGCCAGTGTAGTTTTGTGAAATGATAGAGCACATGCATTTCTTAGTAATTTACATCCTAAGGTATCAAACTATCTCAATGCTATCTACTTTACCTCATCCACTGTGCATTTTGTAACTCAGTTCGAATAAATGGAATGTGAACATCGGTACTTTCCCTTTGTAAACACTGCCTTATCGTCCTACTCTGCTGAAGCCTCCCTATTGTTTATCTCCAGCGCTGGTAATGGGACAGAGTAATTTCTCATTTGTAACAATATCAAAAAGCAATTACAAGCCTGTGACTAAAAGCCACAGAACAATGTCCACCATCAATCATCTGAGAGGAAAAAGGCAGAGCACGCAGAGGCATTTCAACCCGCTTATTTCCCCTGCCTGATGCTCTGGTATTTGTGCTCAGCTGAACTTGGCCCCGGCTTTATGGCTGCTTGGGTGCCACCGTGAAAGGGCAAAAACCTGTTGCAGATAGCTGGCTAATTATTGGTCTTATTTACCAAGTTAAAATGTCAGTATCCAAACCCTGGAATCCAATTTTTCTGCTTTAAACACACAACTCTACCTGCTTACAGCAAGCCTTGTTCTTTATGTCCACATTTCTCAAGGCGTGGCGGCTTGTGCCTGCCTCAATTACAAACTTAACTTATTAACTAAAGAAGTAGGCGCATTTTACAGATTTTTCACTATGGAGATAGGGAAATACAGCGTTGCCTGAGGTGTCATTTTGAACTTGATATTGACGTTTCTTTCAACCTTACGCAGCCTAAACAAACCAAGTCTTGGAGAGATCAGGATATTAAATTAATCTTGATCTCTGAGATTGATCGGTGTCACCTCAGGCTAGTATTGACACCGGCAGAACATGGTAGCTCACATTTTCCGTTTGTATCTGGCATTCATTTCACATTTCCTTACAGGAAACACAACGTACACACACACTAAGCCCCGCAATGCAAAGGTCAGCCTCAACAGCAGGTTGCATCTTTAACATGCAATACTTTGACTCTGAATCAGCCTTGACCGAGGGCTATTCACGATCGATCAGCGAGGCAGTACACCGTGAAGAGAGCACCCAGTGCCTCTCAGTCCATCTGCCATGTCTGTCTTTGACATTTTCTCAGCCCAGAGCAAGTATTGACAGCCTATTTCCTTTTTTCCCCCGCCTCTGCTAACCCTCCACCTCCTCCACACACACATACTGTACACCCCTGCAGGCCAGGTGAGAGCAGGGGAGGGTTAGTTGATCAGTAAATGTGTTTGTGTCCTTCTGGGTGGGTGCGTATTTGTGTTGCCGGGAAGTGGCACTCTTGCAATGTCCCTTTAGGATTCCGGGCAGGTACAGTACAGGGCAGGCAATGAGGCTTACAGAAAGAGAACAGAGGTGGAATGTGAAGAGTGAGAGAGGGGAAGACAGGGAATACAGGAGGAGTATAGAATCATAAAGGGATAAGAGAGGGAGAGGTGTTTGGGATTGACCATGGGGGATTCTGCATTAGAGTGAGGCCAGGTGTGTGTGTCCACTGTCAGCGGCAGTGCTTTATGCCATTAGTGCCGGTCAAAGGGTGGCAGCACTGAACACAAGGACATAGAGTGGCCTGCAGGAAGGTCAGACCGCACACACTGACACACTCACACATGCACATGGAGCTCCATGAACAGGGCTTTTGGATGCAGTGCTAAGAACCTCTGCCTGCTATATACCGTCTGCAGTGATGACTATTTGATGGAATTTGATGCCGGTGTATTGTGAGCTTTATCGGAACTGGCAAGGGCAGCCATGCATTTTAATGTCCTGTCTCCTTCCTACTACTTTGCGGCTGTGTCTCTCCCATTCCCGCCCCCCTCGCCCCCCTCGGGCTTAGTTTTTCCATTTCTCTATTGAACAAGCAAAGACAGAAGGATTATGCTGATAAATTCAACAAAGACAAGCTGAAAGACTGAGTCAGAGGACACAGGAGTAAATGAGCGTGTACGTGTGTTTGAGAGTGTGTGCGCGCGCCTGTGAGACGGTGTGCGAGCATGTGTCTACACTTGTACACTTGTCTTTGTTTATGCATTCCTGAGTATGTGTCCCTCTGTACAGGGTTTTGCGCTCCCTCAGCATTCAAACGTGAACCCTCCTTTGAAGTCTTTGACGCTGTCACCCGACATTTCTCACTGCCGAGGTACCTGTGGGAGACCAAGACGGCAAACTTGACCGACTTAGAGATTTAAGCTGTAAAAACAACACGCCACACACCATCATCCTGCTGACTCTGAAGGCAGTGTGTCATCTGACAAAGCACAATCTCAAAAAAAAACCTTGCTGGAGCTGGAGACGATGACATTTTGATGTAAGACAAAGCTCTATCCGTAGAACCTCTCTGCACAGCAGGGCGGCAAGAAGTGCATGGAAATAGATGTAAGGGAAGAATACATATAGCAATACCCAGTGGTGGAGGAAGTATTCAGATCCTTTACAATAAAAAAAAGTACTAATACCACACTGTAAAAATAATCCATTACAAGATCTGCATCAAAAACATTACGAAAGTAAAAGTAGGCGAGTCTACTTGGGAAAGCATACTCAAAGTATCGGAAATAAACATATTAAACACAGGAAAATGGCCTCTATGACTGTTACTATACTATGTGACTATTATATTTTAAAGCATTAGTTTATTATTATTGATGCTTGAGCAGCATTTCACTGACTGTTGAATTGAAGCTAATTTTAACTATTTTGAGTAGAATTTATGATCATTTCCATTAAATTCATAGCCCAAAGTTACACCTTCACAATGCTTGTTTTATAATATATAAATGAAAAATAATTGCAATACTGAAAAGGAAAAGCAGCCAGTCTTCACAGTGGAGAAGCTGGAACCATGAAATGGTTGGTTGTTTTGCATGAAAAGAAATTACTTCATCAGTTATCAAAATATCAACTAACCCATGAATCGATTTATGTACGAAGCAAATACTTTATGTACCTTAAAGGCTTTTCTGAGTTACATATACATTATTTGAGTAAATGTACTCGGTGACATTCCACTAATGCTGATGCCAAAATGTGTTTGAGCCAGTGCTGAGCTTCACATTAAATTACAATGCCATAAAAACGATCTTACTAATATCTTCTGCTACAGTGTGTAGGATTCACTGGCCTCTAGTGGTGAGATTACAGATTGCAACCAACTGAAACTTATCCCGTGTGCCAAGCATGTAGCAGAACTACGGTTGCCAACACGGAAATGCAAATGACCCTAATCGGAGCCAGCGTTTGGTTTGTTCGCTCTATGCTACTAAAATAATTGCTATTCCTGAGGAGAAGCCTATGAGTCTTATCCCAAAATATATTTAGATGTATGTGTTGATTTAGAGGCAGCCATGATAAAATATTGCCTAAGGTTCTCTATGTGCAGTCATCTGAAAATGATAACTGCCTTAGGTCCTGTTGCAATTCTTAAAAAGGGCCTTCACAGAATCAAACATAAGCATTTCAACAAAACAAGACATTTTAAAATGCTAAATCTTTCATTAACTGGTTTTATATTGAGTCACTATTTGTTGTTGTAGCAGTTGGACTGAAAGTTTTTATGAAAAACATCTCAACAACTCTCTGCCGCTCTCTCAACATCCCCCTTATCTCTCTTGTGCTCTATTGCTTACAATTGCCAGCAGGGTAAATCTAAACTCATGGGTGGATGTTAGTGCTGTGGGTCTATGGGTCAACAAACACACTTCAAACACACTGAGAGGAGACCAGCAGCCAAATTGACTCAGCTGAACAGGAGACTGCTGTCTCTCTCTCCCTCTCTCTACTTTCACTTTGCCTCCCTCGGGGCACACACAATGTTTTTTGGCTTCCTAAACAGCCTGCGGTACCAAAAAATGGAGGTGACACAAAATAAAGGGACAGCATGCCAACAGTTTTCACGGAAACAGGATGTACAAATTAAATGTCTGTCTGTGTGCAGATCTGTGCATGTGCCGTTTCGTGCCTTTTGTATCATGAGAATACTGATTATGTTTGCAAGTATGCCTGTGTATCTGCGGTATGTCTGCGTGGCAGCATGTCAATATCTGCATTTCTCTGGCTAAATGTATGGATATACTGTATGTGCCTTCATGCTCTTTTGCACGTCTCCATCAAAATGAAACAGATAACCGTGTATTAAATGAGCAGCAGTTTCCATTTGTAGGAGCTCATTATGCCTGCCCCATGCCCTTGCTATCTCTCACTCTGGCCTGGGGACAGCTCCACTCCCAGGACATTCTTTCACAATACTATCTCAGGATCTGCGCAATCAATATGTGCTGGCTACTTTTTTAATTATGCAATTCATCCTCTCCACATGCCGTCTACATCCCAATTTCCTTCCCCATACCATCATCCCTCTCTATTTCTGCAGCCATTTTCTCTTTGTTTCTCCAATTTCTTTCCCTTTAAATAATTATCCCCGCAGTGACTGAATGCAGAAAAGCGAGCCAGCACACACACATAGACCTCTGCTTTTCAGCCAATGACTAACAGTCTCATTTAGGCCTATTATTAATAATTTACTACCCGTTTGCCGGGCAAGCCTTGGCATCCTGCTGCACAAATAAAACCTCCTAGGAGCTACAATGATGGTTTAGGTATGGAAGTAAAATATGCTACAAAAGGGATCTAAATCAGTTACCAAAACAGAGATACAGGTGCCAAAGGGTCAGCAATATAGGTAAGGTGAGATGGGAACTTCATCAAGT
Source organism: Epinephelus moara (assembly GCF_006386435.1). Lineage (NCBI taxonomy): Eukaryota > Metazoa > Chordata > Actinopteri > Perciformes > Serranidae > Epinephelus > Epinephelus moara. The sequence continues at coordinate 9,400,844 of NC_065522.1, read as the reverse complement.
CTGTTTTGGACAGTGAAGTGGATTCTACCAGAGCCCAGCTAAGATGGATTTCAGAGCTGAGTGCCTCGCAGTCTTTACTTCCCATTTGCCGGGCAAGCCTTGGCATCCTGCTGCACAAATCAAGCCTTCGGGGAACTACCGTAATGGTTTAGGTATGGCAGTAAAATATGCTCCAAAGAGGGGACTTAATCAGTTACCAAAAAGGCTTTTGGCAGAGGTGGAGATACATGTGTCAAAGGGTCGACAATACTGGTGAGATGTGAACTTCATTAAGTCTGGTTTGACCTGGGGTCAGAACACTCTGCTTGTGAGTAAAGAGGGGTTAGAGGAGACATCCTGCCTAGTCTGATGAGTTGAAATTCGATTTAATAATTTAGACGGATAGGGGAATGGTTTACTTTTGCTCATTTTCTTTAAAAGCAAATTCACAACTCACTGTTTACCTGCTTAACATTTCCATTCGTTTAATCCAAACCTCATCATTATGAGAAAAGATAAAGTCTTTTGTTTAGTTTGATATCAATGAACCTACTACTGTGATGGCTGTGGCTCAGAGGTAGAGCGGGTCGTCAACCAATCGAAAGATCAGCGGTTCGATCCTGGGCTCCTCCAGGCTGCATGTCCAAGTATCCTTGAGCAAGATACTGAACCCCAAATTGCTCCCGATGGCTGTTCTATTGGTGTGTGAGTGTGTTAAAACTGAGTAGCAGGTGGCACCTTGTATGGTAGCCTAGCCACCAGTGTATGAATGTGTGGGTGAACGTGACTCATAGTGTAAAAAGCGCTTTGAGTGGTCACTAGATGACTAGAAAGGTGCTATACAAATGCAGGTCCATTTACCATTTACCACTGTTGGGCTTGTTACTCAAAATCAAAGCAATGGCAGTATTTCCAGCCACTTAAGGTAAGTGTTTCCATCCTCCAAACTAATTTGCTGCATTGTGACGTGCATGTGCAGCATGGCAATCACAAAAATGAATCTACTGATGGAATGCGGAATTTCAAGTCAGCAGTGGGGTGATGACAAAAGTTATATTTATGGAGTTAAATGGTTTTAGGGTAACTAATATTATTACTGAAATGTGTTACTGCCCAACACTGGTACCTACACAAAAAGCTACTTTCTCAAGCGCTGCATATAAAACAGTCACTTGTTGTTTTTTAGATGACTGCAATTACCGAATCTACCTTTAACCTTGGAATAGAGTTCTGATTCAACGTTCAGTCTTCGCCAGAATGAGAGTGAGGGAAATATAAAGAACATTAGGTGTCAAGAGGGAAAGCCAATAAGCCATGTTTTTTGGAGCAAATCAAATCAGAGCAGAAAAGCAATCAGCATTTGCTGCTTTGTTCCCTTGTGACCAAATACAACAGCACAACTGAATGTCTGTCTCTTCAGTTGAAACCTTTTCAGAAACGCTTATATCATGTCAAAATTGTATAAATGTCAAGTTAAAAGGAAGACTTCCTATCTCAGCTTTTGTAAAGGTGACAGAAAGATATAAGGTTATCACCCTGAATGTAGAAAAAGACAAAATACAGTCAAAAGTCAAGGCAAAGGCAGATCACTGATTACCTGATACAAGGAAAGTAAGTAGGAGTGATATGAAAATGAAGACAGTGGAGTGGATTCCACTAGAGCTGAGTGCCTCGCTCTCCTCCTTTGCCCCGCACACGCAGATCGGCCTTACTTATCTCTCTCTGTCTCCTCGCTGCTTTCTTCCTTGTTCTGTCTGAAATTCGGCATGCACACACACATGCGCACACACACAAACACACACGGCTACTTCATGAATTAAACTAGAGTAAAGACAGGGTTCAAAGCCTGAGTGATTTCTCAGAGCTGGGCGTACAGACTGCATCTTAAACTCAAATCACCTGCTCTCTCCTCTTATCTCTTCTCAACCTGACTACTGACTTGCCCCAACACACACACACACACACACACACACACACACACACACACAGACCAGCGATACTCAATAAATTGATGCACAAATTTTCCTCTTAATGTCCCTCTTTGCGGCCTCCCTGAGACCTCCTGCCCCATCTGTTTTACCCTTTTATGTCCAGATAATTTGATAAGGCCTTGTGACACCCAGGGGTCCTTGTTGTAGTCCAATGTTAAATTGGAAAAACACAAGGGTAAGCTCTAATAAAGAGGTTGAGACAGTGATGGTATACATGTAGGCAGGGGTTAAATTGGGATTTGTTATGTGGGGGGGGATCTGTGGTTTCAAGATTGCTGTTGATGCACTTGTGTGTGCAAAGTGTTTTAAAACAGAATTACCAGCTTGATGTAACAGTTGGCTACCAAATATTAGAGGCAACCTCCTGAAACTAACTTGCGTTTAGGTTAAAGCATCATTTTGTTAGAACGAAACATTATTTCACCCGAATACCGTAACATTACACTCTGTCAGTTTCTGAGCTATATTGCTCCTATCACTCTCTGCCATCTGTGCTGTCTAACTGACTGACAAGTACACTGAGGTTGCTCTGTCTTCTATTTTTCCATCATGGCATGTGGCAACCAGTGTCAAGGTGCATTACCGCCACCTAGACTGAGGTCTCTGCTCTGCTAGCTAGCTTTTAAGGAAACACATTGACAAAAAATCCAGGAAACCCTGTGTGAAAGTTCCGATGTTCACCAGTTCTTACATCACCTCATTTATGTGCTCTACAGCTACAGGGGAGTACAGTGGAAAGGAGGGAAGGATGAAAAGAGAATGATGAGCAGGGGAAAATGGAGGGGGGAATTCAGTGAGATGAGACAGTGAAGAAAAGATGGGAAGAGGGATAGAAACAACATGGGACATGGAGAGGAAGCAGAGATAAGAAGGGAAGAGGAAATGTATGAGGCAAGTATTAAAGGTGGAACTGAGTCACAGTTGGGGTGGGAAGAGAGAGACGGCAATAAGGAGGAAGCGAGTGTGTAAAAAAAAAAAGTAAGGAGTACGATTTAAGTAAGGATGTATAGAGGAGAGAAGGATAAGGTGTGGGAGGGATAAAAAGAATCAGGAAGATGAATAAGAAAAATATTGGGGAAGGTTTTAAAAACTCTGCTTATTATCTAGAAACACTCTGAACATGGTGCGTGTGCGTGTGTGTGTGTGTGTGTGTGTGTGTGTGTGTGTGAGTGTGTGTGAGTGTGCTCTGCTGATTCGTGCTCCTCTTTCCTGCTGCACTGCTGGTTCTCTGGAGACCACTGGGAGTGAGGAAACGATCTCCTCCTACAGTATGGATCTCCTTTTTCTCCTCTCTTACTCTTTCATCATTCCTTCTCCACTTCTTTCCCTTCTAGACTGCATGCTTTCTCTCATGTGATTTGGTGTCCTTTATAATCGTTTTTAAAAAGCAACAAAGAAATGACACTCCCACTGCCTATTTTATAATGTATCATTCAATGGTTAAAGTAGTATGTTATTTTTCTCCTATTAATTATTTGAAAATACTGCACTCATTCCAATAACTGCAGCACTAAGTCTAAAGAGTAAGGTCATGCTTTCACAGATATACTTCAATGCATTTTTACATTTCATCATTTTTCTGTGCAAAAAAATAAATTAAGAGAAAACAAAAGCTGTACAGCAAATTACAAGAAACCATTCAACTTGATCATTATAGTGGGCATGATCAGTTTCTGTAATGCTCTTTTTAATGATAGCCATACGCCAAGCTGTCACATTTCATCGCCTCTGAATATCTGTTGTGGGGCAAGGGAGATGGTGGCTGCTTGCCATCAGAAATAAAAACTATGATCCCATGAGGATGGCAGACATCTAGAGTTTGTAACAAAATGACAATGTATGGAAAATTTAATTTAAAAACATAAAAATGTGATCTAGAGCGGCACGGTGGTGTGGTGGTTAGCACTGTCGCCTCACAGCAAGAGGGTTCCTGGTTTGATCCCTGGTGTGGGAGCCCTTCTGTGTGGTGTTTGCATGTTCTCCCCGTGTCAGCGTGGGTTTTCTCCGGGCACTCCGGCTTCCTCCCACAGTCCAAAGACATGCAGATTGGGGATAGGTTAATTGGTGACTCTAAATTGTCCATAGGTGTGAATGTGAGCGTGAATGGTTGTCTGTCTTTATGTGTCAGCCCTGCGATAGTCTGGCGACCTGTCCAAGGTGTACCCCGCCTTTCGCCCAATGTCAGCTGGGATAGGCTCCAGCCCCCCCACGACCCTCAAGAGGATAAGCGGTTAGAAAATGGATGGATGGAAAATCTGATCTGAAAGCCTATTTGCATATTTCTTTTTAACAGGATAAAGCTACACCAACTTCATGTCCATCACTGGCTATTTATTATGTATTGGTCATACTGGGACTGGCCACCTGAAGCAGCGGGAGTTTTCTCGCTGGGCTGCCTAACAAATGGACCGATGCAATGCAAAATATAAAAATAACCAGGTGCGGTGTGGTTGACTGCCCCAGACGAGCCCACAGTGGTGGGGTATTACACCTGTCAGCCTCTTTCTCCAAGCCAATTACTCCAGTCCTTTGGGCCCGGTCCCTTTCCCATCTCGCTTAGAGGGTGACATTTGAAGAAATCATGGAGTAGAGCAAGATGGACAAACAAAAAGAAAAAAAAAAGGTAGTGCTGAACAGCTGAGGGAGTCCCTTGAGGTTAACTCAGCCAAATGTTTTAAAATAACTATTTATTCCTTTGGAGCTGTTACCAGTCAGTCATCTTAGCCTAGTGAGTCTGAAGCCACTGGCAGCAGAGAGGAGGGAGAACAGAGAGCACAGCCCAGTGAGCGCAGTGATACCAGTTCAACTGTTAGTCAAGGTTCTGGAGCTACAGCGATAAGACGGTTTGCCTTGCTGGCTTTTTAGCTATATCAGGTGCCTTATGTTGAAACCTATTCAGCTGTTCATAAAGTAGATGTGCTTATCAGTGTCACTTTTTGTGGACCTACCAATCACAACCTTGATTGGCTGGGAGATTTAAAAAAAGTAGCAAACTGAGCGGTTCTGATTATTGATAATTAAGTATTTTGCATTAACAAATTAGAGACTAACCACAAATGTAGAGCATTTTTCTTGCACAGGGATTTAATGAGGAAATAATATTAATGAATTAATATCATACTAACATTATTCTATTGTAGAAACTACTACATTGTGCTTTTTATTGAATGTTATTATACTAATATACTAATTTATACTAATTACTCAGCCAGGTTGAGGGTAGTCCATCTGCAATGGACAGATCTGAGCCAGAGCTAGGATCCCTGTGCCAATATGTGCTCCTTCTAGCCAGCCTTCTCCTATTGGCAACACCTACCCCTTGTCCTATTTTATATTTATTTCACTAAAGTTATTGTTAGAAATGTTGTTTAGTAATCTTGTTTATGTAAAGTGTGGCGTGGGTTATGTGGGTGGTGGTGTATCGCTGGGGGGGACTGGTGGGCTGGTCTGAGTCAAAAGTCCAGAGCCATTTTTCATTCCCAGTCCATCCCTGGTATTAAAGTATGAAGTCATTTAGAAAGAGTGTATATCACCATACAAAGTATAATATTACCACTGGTATGCACCTCAAAAATAAAGGACTGGTCGGCCAACACATGCCTGGCATCAACTTAGGAGGAAGCTTGTCTTATCAATCTGACTTGACAGGTCACGTGAATTTTAAAAATACTTAAAAATACAACAACAACAAAAAATAAAGCAATGAAACCATTCTCTACCTCCCTCTTTTGTCTGATTTTTTTTAAATAAGTGCCAGCTGTAGCTACCATACGCTACTCACTGGCCAGTCGGCCTGTGTTCACAGTTTCACTGCTGTGATGAATCACTGCCATATGGGAGGAGGAGGAGGGTAGAGAGAGAGGGACAGACAGAGAGATTGGGAGTCAGATAGGGGGGGGAAGAGAGGCATAGGCATGAGGGGAATTGAGATTGCTGGTTCTTGCCCACAGCCTGAAGTGCACACAGCATTGTCAGAAAACAAACGAGCTGGAAACATCCAGACTGTGTCCACATCCTTCTGAGGTGGATTACAGTTCACACCTGGCATCAGCGTGTCGCCAATGTCTCTCGAGTGACCACTTTTGATTGGAGTTAGCTTCCAAGCGCACATTCTGTCTCAGGGACACTGCTGTCATAGTTTACGGTACACTGCATCATGTTATTACCAACAAAGATGGCCACATTTTAATTGCCAGCACATACAGAAAGAGAGTGTCTGCGAGTGGCTGTGGATCCAACACCATTCATTAAAACACTTGAATTGCCCTGAAATCCAATGCCATACACATGGCTGACTGGGCAGTGCTTGCTTGTAGTCAGGGATACATTTCAATCAACAATACAGTAGACACACTAGTTGTAAATGTGGCGCAGTGTGTCAGTTAAGTGGAAAAACACGTTCACTTAGAGATCAGCCAAGATGCACTTAAAGGCTTAGTGTGAACTGTGTCACAAACGGACACACGTATGAGCTTATAAACCGGCTAGTGTGAGACAAACCATCCAGTTATTATTTGTTATAGTGTCATTCATGCTCTCTCTTTCACTCTCTCCCACAAAGACAGGCAGAAAATATGTGTGCTAGGGCAAGAACAACTATGAGACAAGGTGAGCGGGAGACCGAGAGAACAAGTAAGACAAAGGGAGAGTAATTGATGAGAAAGGGTGAGGTGAAGTATAGCAGCAGTAGGGGGGTCAGCCTTTTATCTTGAAGCAGAATATATCTAAAGAGTGGCGACTGCACTGCGAGCTGAAAACCACTTCAATATTTTATCACTGCAGCTAGGGCAGGCATCAAAAGTTGGGATTTTCTCCCTTTTTCGGTCCTTGACAGCCCCAAATGTCACCAATGACGGGTGCGGGTGGGGTGTGAGATACTGAAACTATACATAGTAGCAGTTTCCTTTCTCCTTAATCTTCTCCCCCGTTTACCTTTTGCATCCCCTTCTTTCATCCACTACACTGCCTGCGCATTGGAAATTATCTCCAAAAAACACATACAGGGAGAGTTACAAGTTTGTCTTTAGCCTGCGGATCTTGATTCTAAGCTAATTCAAATGCAGCCGAACACATTTTAAACCAGTCCAGACAATTCCCAATGCGCTGTGACTTCAAAAAGGTAAAAAAAAAAAAAAAAAGGTTGGGAGGAGATGGCATTCCAGCTATTTTAGCTCCCTAAAATGACCGGATTTCTCGCTTCAGAGCGGGAGACTTCTCTCTCTGCTGTGCACTGTTGCCGTGTATTTACACAAAGCTGTGGCTGGGCCCTCAGGGGGGACCTGTAGGCCTGCACTTTTTCCTCCACATCCCCTGTTTCTCCACCTCCCACTCTCATCACACTTTCCTTCATGTGCTATATTCTAAATCAGGACACTGAATCATTTTGCCAATGCTGGCCTTTAATTAAAAGTCTCCTCTGCATTCACCTCTGATATAATCAATGAATCGTTCTTCAACATAGGGTTATTGTAGAACTGATCAAAACTGCTCTTGCTTTCAATGGAGAGCCCTTAACACAAGAAAAAGGAGAGGCAAAACATACTTTAAATAACAAATGACACTAGAATTCTTTTTGTGTTTTCATTAGCAGCTGTAGTAGCAGTAATTATATCACAGATGACTATGATGTCAGTTCAGCTGCTATTATATATTCTACTGTATCGAGGCATCTCAAGACTTGAGGCATTATGACTCATGAGATAAGACATTGTTTTTGAATATGTATGCAACTGGGAGAGGCATCTAATCTCCAAGTATGCTTCAGTTTTACTCACTCGTCATAAGAGTGCAGGCTACAGAGCGCTGCAGCTGTATTCAATCTAGTTGGACTTAAATGGTTCCATATGACCTTTTGGCCTTTTCCCAGCAGCACATTATAGCGCTGCTGACGGGGACTGGCTGTGCAAATCAGGGCTGAGGCACCGTGCACCTTGCCAATGAAAATTTCTGTGATATACAATCAAATGCAGAGGACCCCCCTTGCCTGCCTTCCCGCCAGATTCCAACATGCGGGATACTGGGTAATTGATTGAAAATGAAACCAAATGAGATTGATTGGAGCTTTTGTGCTTTCTGGCTATATGCTCAATATGAGAAGTAATTCAGCTAGGAGATCAGAGGGAGAACGGGGAACTGAGATATGTGTGAGATGTGCTGGGAGCGAGAGACAGAAGGGGAGAAGCAGAGAGAGAAACTATTGATCAAGCAAAGCTGTGCTGCCTGTCGATATGGGCCTCTCTCCGGGGAGTGGAATGACACATGGGGGGGGGTGGGGGGCAATATTTATNGGGGCCCCCCCGGGGGGGGGGGGAGTGACGGGGGGGGGGGGGGGGGGGGGGGGGCAATATTTATTAGACTATGTGTTTGTGTGTGTGTGTGTGTGTGTGTGTAAAGGGCGGGTATGGACATGGGCTTGTGTGCACATTTGTACGCTGAGGAGAGTCGCACTGATGGGCTTTTAGATCGAAACGCACTTAATGCCTGTATGCAGACTACTCATGCATGCTCCATCTGTGCCAAGAAGCAAAGATAGGCCAATTTAGGAGTCTGGAAGCCATCTATTGGAAAGTCAAGCTCACCATAAAACAGAAAATCATTGAGGGAAAGCAGAGGGATATTTCTTATTGAGTAACAGCAGTATTTTTACGATTGTCCATAAAGAATACACAGAAAAATAAACTTTTATGCCCCCAAGCAAGTGAAAGTGTTACTAAGGGCAGTGGAGGTGAAAATGCCCAACATTACTTTCCAGTATGATGGGCATGAGATGATGCATTGCCTGATGTAATGTCATTGTAAATTACTTTTAACTCAATTGCTACTTAAAGAGCGGGTCCATCTGCATTCTTTTCTGGGTTTTTAAATGGAATCACCCACTCAGCCCGTAGCAATAGGAGTGATGTAGATTATAACAGCCATCACTATTAGGGCTCAAAGATTTGAAAAAAAAAAAAATAATAATTGCAATAATTTTGACTAATCTTCCAATTGGGATATCAGTCATGTTGTTAGAGGAAATGATTTTCATAAAAAATGTTTTAAAATGATCATGGTGCAAATTTTCTTTCAGAGGATCTGTTTTCCTTAAGTTTGCAGAATAGGCTGGATGTAGGCTGGAACATATTTGTAGCACCACAACACTTAATTAAGAATGGTATTTTGACACATATTTTGCCTTTCAGTATTATCACACCTGCTGTGATTTGGATATCGCACTAGTTTTGCAATTTTGATAAAACTCTGATTAATTGCTCCTAATTGCTGATAATAATCATGATAAAAATAATAACAGTAACTGAAAGTTGGTGCAAATTTTTGATGTGTGCTTTAATGAGGCACTTACCCACAGTCAGTGTAATATTTTCGCTGCCTAATCTTGCTGTCAGACAGCCTTTCTGACACGGAACTGAAGCTGTTATATCCAGGCTTTTACCAACAACAACAACAAAAAAAAAAACTTATTTCAACCCATTCTTACAGTTATTCTAAGGTGGTGCCCTCTGTGTTACGTTGAATAATGATGGTAGAGTTCCCCTACAGTGTGGGCAGAAGGGGTGGTGGATGGGTCAAACAAGCACAGGACTTGAGACTGGTGTTCATGGCCCAAAGCTAACGTTGACTGCTTTTGGTAACAATGTAGCGTAGTATGCTACTATGTGTAGCATTCTATGCTACTGACATATGTAAAGTGACTTATGTGATGGCGACACAAGCACTTATTTAGGGTCAAACCATGATGGTTTTTTCTAAGACGAACCACTACTTAGTTTTGTTGTTTAAACCTAACCATGAAGTTTTATAGTGTTACAGCAACCACTTCACAATGCTGAGGACATATTTAAAACTGCAACCATTTGGATTGTAATGTGCATTTTGGGGTCATATATGTGGAAATGAACTTATTCTGTTGTTGAGGTATGCAAGAGCATTGGTTATATCGCTCTCCTTAAAGCCACCAAACTCCTTTGAAAAACACTGCAGAACAAGGAAGTTACTGGTCTAACACTGCTTCGATCACTTACTTTGTTTGTTTGTGCTTAGCTTATGTGCCAGTTAGAGGGTTGGAGGAATAATTTGAACGATTTATAACACAATTTTAAAAGAAGGCTTGGCTAAGTCATGGAGAGGTACATAAGCTGGGCTAGAGGGCTTACAGTATATGTAGCAGTGTTATCATGCAGAAACATGTCAAGTCGTGGGAAAATGTTTTAAGAGGAGCTTTGGGAAACAGCTTTTTGGTGCTAAAACATACAAACTTTCAACTTGGATCTAAATATATAAGGAGCACAACTAAGAAGCTACACAATGATATAAACACCTCAAAAATAAAAGACGAATAAATAATGGACATGCCCTATCAATACATTTTCACCTGTGCATCTTTAGAGACGGTGTATGATCGACTGATACACAACAAAGACTGAATCTGAGGTTAATATGGAGCAACCGTGGTCCTTTACTAATGACGTGCAGTAACTAAACTATGCTGGCTTCATAGATAACATAACATTTATATCAATGCCAAATTGAAATGAGTAACAAAAGAAATGTGAAGGGGGGGGGGGGGGGGGGGGACTGCTATTGGCAGAGAGTGGAGAGGTGATAANGCTTCATAGATAACATAACATTTATATCAATGCCAAATTGAAATGAGTAACAAAAGAAATGTGAAGGGGGGGGGGGGGGGGGGACTGCTATTGGCAGAGAGTGGAGAGGTGATAATAGGAATTAGGACAGCTAAATTTAACTGCAGGAACCATGGGTGGTGGTGGTGGTGTGCATGGGTTGGGGTGGAGGGGTAGGGCGAGTAAGAGAGAGAGAAACAATTCAAACTCCTCTCTCTTTTCTTTCACAGCATTTCAATACGATTTAAATGTCCCATTCATCTCCCCTCTAGGTAAGTGGACAGTTATTCTTCAGCCTGTTCATTCATGGAATTGAAAGGTGAAGGGCAACCTCACTCAAAGGTGTCCCAGATCAGAGGTGGTCATGGACAGAGAGGTTTGCAACAACATCTGTGGCAGCCACGATGAAAGAACCGCTAATGCTGATGGCATTCTGTAATATCATCTTAGATTGGTCGTTTTCTATTGATTCAAAAATGTGAGGAAGACAACAGGTGGTGAAAATGTCCTGATTTTGGAAGAGAAGTTTGAATGAAATCTCCAATTTGCGATGTACAATGGGAGAGTAATATCCTGAGTGTGATGAATTACCTTAAATTAAGTCCTATCATGTATTTGTATTATTCTCACAACAAAATAGAAATCCAGCTCTATTCATGGCATGGTCTCCAGCTCACTTGAATTTTAAAACACTGATAAGTTCTGAGTGAATGGAATGAATTAAGAAAACAAAGCACCATACACATGAACTAGCGCAATGCAAATAAATTATTCAACAGCGTTGCTGCTGTAAGCACATTTTCTACCATTTGAAGGGGTGCGGGGGTAAAAATGAGCTCTGCGATCTTGTTTGTTTCGTCAGGGTTGTCTAAGGCTTCTGGTTGAGTGTGTGTGGTGGAGCTGTAGCCTTAATGTTGATACAGCATTTCGTTTCACTGGGTTATCCTGCTGCTAATTTTCCTCCCACCTTTGCTTTTAAAAGCTCTTAGAGTGGAAAAGTTTTGCCAGGCCAGCCCATGGTCACCTCCATTGCACGCCAGCTGAATGGGCCGCCTGAGCTACAGGACAGCCTCACCATGAATAATACAGGAAGGGCCAAGTACAGAGTTGGAGACATGGGAGGGAGGAAGGGGTTCAGGCTTATTTCAAGCAGGTCAAGTAAGAAAAAACTGTTGGAAAACACAAGACAGATGCATGTGTAGTGAGTGATCTGTCAGAGAGAAAGCAGAGCGTGGAAAGTATTCAGCAGCAACATGATTCATGACGACAGGTTGGATGCTCCGGCTGCATCTTCCTCAGCATCCCAAGCACAATTAAAATTCTTCTTGATTCTCCAATGAGTGCCGGGAAACCAATTTGCAGAAACGCATGTATTACAGAGACGCATATTCAGCTACAGTCAGAATGGCTGCATTCAGAGCGAAGTGGGCCGTCATCACTGGAGGTTATTAATGCAGTTTCTGCTCTGCTCAAGGACACTTGTCCACTTTGTTATACTCATATGCCTGGCCCCAATCGATCCCTGGCCCTCCTCAGATGCACTGTGGGGTAGACTTATGTGCCTCTGTGTGTGCATGTGTGTGTGGCATTAGAATAGTAAACAAACATAAAATATGTATATTATCAGTCTGCGTCTGCCTGTGACCTGTGTGCTCACACTAATATCCTTTTTCATTTAATCTTGGGTTTACTCTAAGGAGTTTGGGAGCATATATATTTTAGAGTGCATATAATCTCCTTATGGCCAGCGGTGAGCTGGTAGCAGCTATAAAAGGTAATGCTTCCCCCAAGAGCAGGGAAGTCATGACAACAACAAGAAAGGAGGAAATAATGAGGAATGACAGAGCAGTGAAATCAAATGTTTAGGCAACACATGCAAAACACAATGTACACCAGTGTATTCTAAGAACATATCTGCATCCGATGTCTTTTCTTATCTATCAAGCTATGTTTAAAGGGATATGGATTTTCTGAATTGGGGTCGTATGAAGTACTTAGCCACGATCATTGTATTTCATATAGTTTACCGCTGTGCATGTGGGTCAGACAGCCCATTCTGACAGGGAAGCCATTAATTAACAACTTTAGTCCCCTATCTTTGATTTCATCAAGGCCACCAGACTCCATTGACAAAAATGGTAATTTTAGCTCACTTAACAGGGGAGCCACTTGTCTACCGCTGCATCAATCAGTTATGTTATTATGTGACTTTGGTGAATCTGAACTAAGCCCCTCTAAAAGCAAAAGTCACACAATGACACAAAAGAAATAACTGATCAAGGCAGTAGTAGACCAGCACCCCCTGTGTTCAGCAATGTTAAATCACTTTTTCCCCTCAATGGATTCTGGCACTGAGGAGAGCAATATAATAACGGCTTCATTTTCCCAGTATCACTGTCACTGTCAAAGCACTTGTCTGACATTTAGGTTAAGCAATGAAAATATTCTAAATATAGCATATACTTAAAGTAATAGACTTTTATTTAGGTGGCCAAATTACATTTTGTTGCTGAATTTTCTAAAGTAGTAGACGGTTTAGCTTACATGACTCCAGTCTGCTTCTTTAAACTTGGGACATGCCGACTAAAATCTACTGTTTGTAATATACTGTCTATAGATAGGTACTATCCCTTTAAGATACACTACACTTGATTTAGGGCAGAGATGGACTGTCATTGCGACTAAAGGAAACCAGTGTTAATTGCTGGTAGATGGGATGCAAACCTGGTATCAGATGCTTTCATTAACATGTCTGCATGGCAATTTTACATCCATAGGTCTACGCCATTATTTTTCACTGTCCTGTGAAAATCACACTCTACCTCCTGCTTCGGCAGCTTAATTTATACCTGTATGTGTGTATCTAATCTGTATTACATAATGTGCATTTTGTAATTTAACTTTTTCCTATCATATCAGATGGATCGACACCAAAGAACATTCAGGGCTCAGCCCACACCTAGAGGGATCCCCCGGGGCATGCTCCCCTGGGGAGGGTTTTTTCCCTCCATTTATGGCAGCAATACACACTATGCTTCAAGCCTTTTCAGGTAATAAAATGCCTAAAAATGTGTACATCATTCGGGAAAACATAATAGTTGCCAAGGTAATAAAAATCATACAGTAGAGTCTACATCCTATTTTGTGTCTAACTTTTCTCCAAGTTACTTTATTTTTCTGAAACCATAATGTGACAAATGTTGAGGATGACTCATTTCAAAGGCCACCTAAAAAGAGGCAAAGGATCTCTAATGTTACTACTTTTAAATTAGAGAACATAGGTTGAGTAGGAATTTGGCATAGACATCATTACGAATCTCGAAACCTATTTTTGTTCTGCTATGCTAGAGAAGAGTTGACAAAATTGATGTTTAGCTGCTACACCTGAATCCATGCCATAATGATCTAGTCTCTGCTCTAATGTGATAGATGTGGTCTTAGATACTCTGAAATGAATATTAGGCCAACAGATGAACATTTACTCAATTATATTAGATTTCTTCAGGGGTAAGCACTGATTCTAGGCTTTTGAGTAAACATTTGCCCATCCCCCACTCTACTAATGCTGAAAATATAGAATGGAAAATTAAAATTTGTACTTATATAGCACCCCTTATGGCAAAAAAGGACTAAGAGCAATAACCAAAGAGATACAATAAGGGGAAATGAATGCATTGATCTATGTTTGATATGATGCAGCTGTGGGGGTGATGTATGGGTATGGGATCAATATTTCTTCAATCAATGTTAATAATGGTGTCTTACAGAATCAGAGTCACTGCCTATAAGCAACTGAACTTCAATGATACAGAAATGAAAAAAGCAAAGCTTATCTTGTGTCAGATAGCGATGCGGGTTGTTTTAAAGGAAGAAGAGAAGGCTGACTTGTTTATGCATTCCAACTGTGAAAGTCAAACTTTCCCTCGACAGCTTTGAAGAGTGTCATCTCTCTCTCTCTCTCTCTCTCACTGCTTCTGTCTACATCTTCTTTTGCTCTTCTCTCGGTTGCTCTCATCTCTACTCGGCCCATTCTCATGTCAGCCGTCGTAGTACAGAAAACAAAGGCATTGAAATGAAGTGATAATGTTGAGAGAATCTCAGCATAGCTCATCCCAGTATAGCAACACAGGGGAACACAAGCACATACACCGTGTCCACATATCTTCATTAAGTCAGACACTGTGAGTCAAAAGATCTTAATCAAAAGCACAGTGAAGCACATACGCTGAAGATTAGGTTTTATAATGCAGCTCTGTCACAGAAGTGAATATAAAAAAAAAGGAAAAAAAAAAGATTGTTCTTCTTGTGAAGCTAAATATCAATAAGATCTCTCTCTGGACACAACGTAATAACCCCAAGATGATATAAAATTCCACGCAGGGCTTTAACAAAAGGGGTTTGGGGATAAGCGAGAGGCAAAGAAAATCTATTAAATTGTCACAGTCTATGCAATGAAATGCACCTCAATGTATATTAATTCTTTAGGGAAGGGGAATGAGGGATATTCCTGATTTATCGCCCTCTTCGGCCACCATCATTTATCACCTCACTGACCGCCTTATTCAGCCCTGCTTTAAAATGGCCACTGCGTTTCTGCTTGGGGAGTTCCATTACTGGTCTGGGGATGGAGAGGAGGATGTGTAGGGAGTTTTTGTCCAACTGAGTACAAAATATAACAGACAGTGTTCAGGAGCAAGTCAGTTTGCACTACACTGATGCTCCTGATTGGAATGCAAGCACGTGAATACAAAAAACATACTCTAACATACAAAGATCACATGGACATGAGCTCTGTTGGATTAGCACCACCTGAACAAGACAATTACAAGACGTACATGGAAGGACCAATTCTATGTTCAATCAATGGACAATTGTCATGGAGTAGAATTTCATCACAGGGAAAATGATGAACAATTGGGGATTTGCCACAGAGAATGTACTGATTAAGACATGTTGCATAATTCATATGGTCAAACCATATCCAGTTCACATAGAGGTCTTTCAGTCAAACTTATGTACAACCACTTAACTACTTCCAAAGTTCATGGAATGTATTGCTACTACTCTATTAAAACAATCATTCATTCAAGGAAAAGAGCAGCCTATTCACATTGCCGCTTTGTCAGTGGCCAGGGCGTAAGATAACAACGCAAAAAAGTACCTTTCGTGACGGTATAATATGCACCAGGTTGACACTTGGGTAAACAACCAAAGTTGTCAACACCGGTGTTATGTCAGTGGACATCTGTGTAAGATACCAATGCACAAAGGCACCTTTCACAGCGTTTTGAAACACAGCAGCTGGTGGCAGTTTGTAATCCCACCAGCAACTACCTTAGTTTAAAGAGCGAGAGCAAGTTGGGATGAGAACGCATTGATAAGAAGTGCTATGGAGAGAGAAATGTCTGATGAGTTAAATATTAGTTTCGGTGAAGTGCATGTTTTTCAAAAGCCATTTTAAGCTTCTAGCTAACAGAAGATCAATTGTTATTTTAGAGCTATTATGGGACTCTTGCCAAAGTATGCTTTAGGAGTTCACGGACATGCACTGCATCTTTTAACAAGAACCTCAATCTATATTAGTTTCCCGAGTCCGATCAGCATTTTGGTTGTATTTGGATGTCGTTGCCTTGAAAATCCACACAGAGAGGGTTTTGTTGTTTTTTTTCTGTTTATAATTGGTGAATTCAAATGCTTTATCGTCATCCTCATGTCTAACAATGTGGGATGATGTGTATAATGAAGCATATAAAACAAAGTGTAGCTATAAAACATTGCCAAGTTAACCATCTAGACATTATCTCTTCCTTTATCCACATCTCTGATCTAATCAGACTTTCGTTATGGCAAATGTTTAGCATGTTAGTATGTGTTATCACTACTGCAGTTATTTAGAGGTGAAATACCCATAGACCAAAAAGACAAGGAAAGAAATCGAAAACATTTGTCAGACTCTTATTTTATAGCGCGACACAAGAAGATGTTGTCAGTCCTTTTCGTGCATCATGTATCACAAATGAAGCAAACTTTAAGAAAAGGAGGGTTGCTGCACACTTGTTGCCCTGATGAAATAAACTTTGTTAAATTCTACCCTGGTTGAGGACTTATTTAAGCTCTGGCTTGAATAGACTTCAAAGACCACAATTCATTTAACATCATCATTCTGATGTTTAAATTTCTCATGCTTTATATGCTTAAGCCACCGTTACCGGTAACATGGGATTCCCTCGGCCTACAGGGAGCAGCAGTGGGAGAGAGACTAATGGGAGTTGTACAGGGAATAGAGGGCAGGGAGATGGAGGAGTTGAGAAAGAGGGCAGGATGGAGAGGGAAGACAAGGTGAAGGGGAGACTGTCAGCTCAACTTATCGACAGCTCGACCCCCACAGGGATAAATACAAGGAAGATGTGTGTTTGTATGCGTGCGCGTGTGTTCGCGTCAGTCCTGATGATCTACCACGTCAACTTGAGTAAAGGTCTCTCTCCGTGCTGATGCCCTGAGGAAACATTGACATTCTCAGCAGAGTTTCCTGTGTGTTTGCGTAAGTGTGTGTCTAGAGGAGGGCAATCAAGCACAAAAGACAGAGAGCGAATACGAGGGAGTTTAACTGTCTAACATAGCAGTATTTCCTCCCACCAAATCCTATGTGTGGACAGTACTATCCAATATGTGATGTATTCTGGGAGTGCAGTCATCCCTAAAGCACCAGCTATTATTTCAGGTGGTCAGCACTTCCATTGATAAACTCTGCGTCTGCTTGTATTGCAGCTGCCACTCATGCTGGCAAAGCTGATACCTTCCTCTCAAGACGAGCCTCTATCACCAGTCTCATACTTACAAGTACTGTGACAACAAAAGCAGAGCATGGCCAAAGGTAATACTGCTGCACTGAATCAACACTATACCTATGGCATGGGCTCTGCATAGTTACGTACCCTATGACATAGGCAAGCTTTTTCCCTGGATGGCAATATTCTGACTCTGCCTTTGATTGGCTTACCCTGATATTCTTACTCTAAGCCTGACCATCTCCTCTTGCCAAAACCTAACCAATAAAACCAACAAAGGTAAGGAGTACTAGCTTACCTGATTAGGGTGGCTTATACCTTCACAGTCCTAAGAATAAAGAAATTGGCATGGCATAGCATACACCTTAGCATGACGTGCACCTCCCCACAAATGTAACTAATGAAGGTGGTGCAGCAGATCTCCTGTTTATGATTGTAAACCGAAAACCATTTCCCTTTAGTGGAAACAAAGGTTGTTTTTTTTTACTTTTATTTCACTGATAAGACACAATAACTTGTGAAGAAAACAAAGCCCACACAAAACAGCATCTGAAGTACTGTGTGTGATGTATCCTGGCTTCAGGGATGGTAGAGAAGGAAAAGTCTCCCTGCCTCTAGTGTAATTTCAGTGGCACAGAAACCCCACCTGCAAGAAGCGTTTTGAAGGTGTAATTCGGAGAAACGCAGTTAGACTACTGCACGAATATAAATGCTCACAGTGGTGTAGGCCACATGTGTAGGCTCTGCGTAGTACCTGCCTATAACTATATGTGGCATCTATCTCACTTAAATATTAAAAATGTGGTTATTGTTTATTCTATTCTATCCAGGATGATCCTGACTTTTGCTGCTTCGTGTGTTTGACATGTTTTTGCAGCAACTGTAAAAGTGATGACTTATGTTCTAATAACTGTATTTTTTTGCTGTAGTTAAGGAAAATGTTTGGTAATAGAAAAGAAAGTAAAGCTCTTGTAACAGATTAACATATCCGTGCCATCTGACCAAGAATCACAGGAAGTAAGAAAAGGGACTGGAAATTGTTAAAAAAAAAAATGAGAAGGCTGAAAGCCTTTTAGCACCTGCCTGTGACCGCCATTTGCGTCATGCTAACACTGTGGCAGCATTTAAAACGCATCACACACACACACACACACACACACACACACACACACACACACACACACACACACAAAGTACATCTCTCCGAGTCATGTTTGATTGCAGAAGGTGTGTATTGTATTTGCAAGCGCATTTGCTCCACTGAATTCAATCAGGTCCAGAATATTGACACTAGTCAGATGTGCCGTGCTGCTATTTACAAAGCGTCAACAAAGGAATTGACTAATATGAAATGTGTGATCTGAGCACCTGTGAGAAATAATTGCTTTCCCCTTGTTTTTCACCCTCTTTTATATTTTGATTCTCTTTCCCAAGTCCGCACACGCACAGAATATCCCTCCCACCTCTCTTGTTCTTATTCCAGCGTACAGTGAAAGGCTTTTGATAATGTTTGCAAGTGGCTGGAGTGGTCTCAAAGCAATTACAAAGCCCCATTAATTGTCCTTTAATGCATATTGTGGTTTAAAAGCTCACCAGGTCTTTAATTAAAACCAAGCAAGGAGTGGAAAATCTGCGCCGGTTCAACACAAAATAAAAACTCATCAAGACCAAAAGAAAGTTTCCTTTGGTGTTTTTACCCAAAGAAACAGACAGATAGCTACCAGGCCTGGAGACAAATAGAGCTTAAAGCTAAACAGATAATGTAAATGCTCGCTATTAACAAGGAATCCTCATCTCTATTGCACATGTACTGAGTCTTGAAAACTGGCAAACCGATTGAAAATTTCAATTAATACCAGTGAAAAGCGCCATTTCCAACTAAGCCATATGTGGAGCCAAGCTATTACTTTCACCTGCCACCCTCAGCACCACAGGCCACAGAATATGGCTGTCCACCCTCGACCAATCCCCTTCAAGCTCTTGACATGGTGACTTCTAAAGTCCAATGGGCTTAGCGCTGCCCTCTTTTGGGGGAGCCAAAATTGCCTTTGCATGCCCAAACCCTATTTCATTCCCTTACTCGCACTCTCTTCTTTTCACTGCTTCCCATCCATCCTCTCATTTCTTTGCCCATGCTTTCACTCACCGGGTCTGCAAATGGAAAGATAGCTGCAAACCTCCCCGCACTCTCTCCATCTCATTTGTGGAGCAGCCCACAACTGAGAAGTAGAGAGGGCTCTCGTGTGTGTGTGTGTGTGTGTGTGTTTATGGGCATGAAAAAAAGCAAGCCAAGTGATTATTCAGGATTCACACTGCGTTTCTGGCCTAATGAGGTGGCGGTTAATTGCTAGGTCCGGACAAGCAGCTCTTTGGGGCTGGCTGGCAAACGACGCAGAGAGAAGATGGGAGCCACAGAAAAGGTGGGAGGAGTGAAAAACAACAATCAACAAATATGAGAATGGAGAGTCATGGAGAATATGAGCCAAGAAAACGAGTCAGCCACCTTCCATGAGTTGGCTATATGCGCGACCACGCTCGTCTTTCTCTCAGGCGGCTTCTGGGGTGAAAACAGTTGATTTCCCTTATTGGATCAGGGGGTTTGAGGGGAATTTTCTTTTTTTTCTATCTCCCTCTCTGAGAGGTTTGCAGCTCTGCTTACTCATTCCTCCTGAGTTTGGGCTGAGTGATTTCAGCTGGTGATGAGAATCTGAGAGGGCTAAAGCCTCCCCTTAAGTCTGTCCTGATCCACGCTGTGTTGAGCACTGAGTCCATGTTGAAGCCGGTGTGACCTTCATCACAACAAGCGGCCTGACAATCGATGTTAAGCCTAAACCAAGTGCATTACACTCACAGTGAGGCTGGATTCGTGAGGCTATTTAGCTCTAGAGACCAGTAGCCATCTTTGATTTTCTTTTCTCCCTTTTTTTCTTCATTTCAAGCGATGTACCGAGCAAATGATCACCTGTAGAGCTGCTGCTCAGGATGAGAGCGAATGCATTTCAGTAATCAGGTTTCATTAAAATTTGGTGGGGAGATAATACAAGAAGGGCTAGGCATGACCAATGCCTGCTGAAACCTATCAAGCCTATTAAGCATTAACAGTAGGCTAGCAAAGACAAGGAGTACAGCACTTAGCGAGCGGCACTTAGTCTTTCAGAATTGTTAAAGTCAGTTCACTTAGTGTTATGGCCCTCCCATGACATAAATAAAGGGCTCAGTAAACAAAGAGCTACAGTAAATGCACACTCAAACAAAGAGGTCCATTTTCTATTATTAAACATAATGTTTGATCCAAAATAGAGTTTCCAAATAAAGGTATTAAGTAATATGATATTTGGCACAAATTGAAACATTTCACTGCAGGAAAGATGGTCTTATCACAAAACTTGGCTGTTGATGTGGCAGAAACATGCCAGTATATTTGAAACTGGTGCTACATGATTAGAGAAAAAAAGAGAATAAGGGCTGTGTCACTTTTGCTCAAGAGGTGGAAAACCTACAACTACCAGAACGCACGACACCAAACTGGACCAATAACTCTCCTGCTGGTGGGTGACGTAATGCAAGTTAGAGCTCTGATTCTCTGCGTGGCCCACTGGGTTTGGGCTAAGCCAGGCTGTAATTTCTCATTCATCTGCCCGGGCATGAATACAGTTGGGTTCTCACCAATTTACTGGTGCACTTTATTTTTTATTTTTTTGTTGTTTGTTATTGAAACTCACACGTAAATGGCAGGCGTTTTATTGGGGTGAATCGAGAGGGAAAGAGGGGGACTGCGACTAAGAGAGGAGAGTGATGGAACAACAGGGCATTATAGTGAAATACCAGGGAGAGAGGCAGAAAATGCCTCCCCGGCAGCGTAAGTAGTGATCATCATCTGCGTGCCACATAGCCATGGACCGCTGTGTGCACTGGATGCACCGAGGGACACATAACAGAAGGAAGAAAAGAAGGAGAAGTGGTGCAGGACAACACGTCAACTCTTATATCAACTGTTATAAACGTTTTTACGTTAAAAAAAAGTAGAATATATGAAATAAAAAAACATATTTTTTACAGTAGAAATTTAGGTCTTTAATCAGGCTGGGGACCAAAACTGCTGCCGTGGGTCGGCTTGAAGAGAAAGTATGTGGGTTCATGTAGGGTCTTGCCTGATTTGTTGGGCCCAATCAGAGCTCTAATGCAAGTTGTCCTTCAGAAACGAAATGGCTGCCGGCTGGCAACAAATGATTTTGTATTACAGTCTTCAGTAAACTAAAATATGTTTAAGAAAACATTTTAGGGGAAGGCAATGCAATAACAGAATCTTGGTTCATATTTGATCAACACTGCTTAGTTTTTGATCTGAGTTTTTTCAGCCTCCATTTTCATGATACAGAAAACAGCACAGCACCCACTTCCTATTGATAAACTCTCCCCATTACAGCCAAACAGTGCACTTCAAATATGTTTCTGGAGACATTTAAGGTGACAAATAGGCAATGCAATTACAGAATACTGGTTTAGATTTGATCCTTACTGCCTAGTTTTACCGTTTGATCTGAGTTTGGTCTGAGTTTGAGAGAGAGAGGAGTGTCTCTCTCTCAATCCCCTTCCATACTTGTGTCTGTGGAGGCAGACATACAAAAATGAGGAAATACAATCTGTAGTTCAAGCAACAGCCCAATACCCAGGCAAATGAGCAGGGAGATCTGGGTGCTGGCAAGATGGAGGGAAATTTAACATAGTTCATTTACACATAGTGCCTGATACAAAGCTGTGTATCCCTTTAAGTCTCTTCAACATGCAGCATATTAGGGCCACTGGTTGATGCTTTCGTGTTTTTCTGTGGGGACGGTTATAGAGAAAACAAGAAATAGAGATGAGAGATTGGGAGAGGGGATCGAAATCAGCGCTGTTGCTGCAAACACACTGGAACTCTGCACTCAATTAGTATGCCTGACAGCACTATGCACCGGCAGCTGGATTCATTGTACACATGCACGTGCTGTGCTAACGCCCAGCGAATGCACACAGTTAAACAAAGAATTGCACAGACACAGCCTGCTCCTCCCAGCATCTCCCTCTCCGTCTTGTTTTCTCTCCGTTGCTCTCTCACTCACATAAACAGAGAACGAGAGAATGTGCGCAAGAGGGAGAAAGAGAGAGAGAGAGAGAGAGAGAGAGAGAGAGAGAGAGAGAGAGAGAGAGAGAGAGAGAGAAACAAAGCCCTCGTACCGCACGCACTTACACAGCATCTCTGTCTGAGTTGGTTCCAGATGAATAAGGCAGAATACCAAGTGGCCCACTTATACGCTACGCAGAGACAAATAGACCAGTCAATCACCGCAGGCTGCTGCTGAATAACAAATGCTCTCTCTGGTGTGTGTGTGTGCATGTAAGAAGGGTTATAAGACAGCCTTTTTTTCTATTTGTTGTGCCTTAAATGCGTCTGTGTGCGTGAACATAGTGGTACAGTATGTGCAACAACCTCCAGTTTGAATTACAAGTGATGTGTTTTTCAGTGTAATAGCACCAGATGTTTCTGCTGCTAATGAGAACAGAGAAGAAGAAGAAGAAGCTGTTTTAGGAAAGGGATACATTTGATACTAAACACTGTTGGAGAGTACTTTTGTTTATATGTGGCTGCCAAGGTCAGTAGACTGTGTGTGGGAAGGAGGAATGCCACATTTTATTTGTACCAGCCCCTTCCTCAAAGCCACGCTTCATGGATTAGCCTCCCCCGAGTGCAGCGCGGTAGGCCTGTCAGAGCAAACTGACCAACAGAAAGGGTCACTGAGGAGGTGCAAACAATACCATCCAACAAAATGTGAGCTCCTCCGCTGGGATTTGAGCTTCTGAATTGCTTCAGATATACAAAGAAGCCCACCCACCATAGTTTGAACTGTTGCACTGCTCAGCAGCATTGCTACATAGAAACTTGACAAACGTCAAGTAGGAGTCAGCGGCAGGCAGTGTCCATTTATTCACGAGTAAAAGGCAACAGCGTTAACCCTGGGCAACGGTGATCACTTTTAATCCAAACTTTCTGCCAATCAGGCTGCTGGGTTTCCTCAATGGTGTCTTTTCTTATCTGCCATGTCAGGTGGACACTCATAAATAAGCAATGTCAGTGAAAAAAAGGAGACTGCAGTCCAGTATGACATGGGGATGAGGGGAAGGCAATTGGTTTCAATTCAGAGAGGGCAGCTCTAAAAAATTGTTTCCTGGACCAAGGAATTTAGGAGGTAAGAAAATATACAGTTCAACTTAGGAACCACTGTGTACTGCAGTATTGTGGTAAATGCATTTGCACATGGTCTACTTTTTTTTAAACTGTAAAAACTAATTGAAAAAGCTTCAATATACCATTTATGAAAATAACAACTCTACTGAGCAGACCCTTTCTTAACTGTTAGTGGATGCCCAGAAGGCAACTGCATAAAACAATAACAATGCAGCTTCAAAAACAAACATCTGAATTGTTGATGAGACAGGGGAGGGAAAGGAAATGGGAGTGTGCTTTAAATAACGCCTGAACGAAACGCACTTCAGTGTAGCCCTGAGCATGGCCTCATCAACGCCACCAAACAGAGCGGATAACCCCGGGATAATCCTGTTTTAGTGCCAACTTCTCAATGTGTCACACTTTATTTTGTCCCCTGCCCTCCCCTCTGGGCGCTAAAATGTGTGACTTTTAGAGAGGGCTCGAAACAATGAGGAGACAGTGAAAAAAAAAAAAAAAATTAAGGATTCTCAGATGCAATAAATTATACCATTAAGTGAGTTTGATTATTAAATAGCTTTTATTCTTGGCAGAGTAGAGAGGGGTAAATTATGTGACACTAAAAGTCATTGAAGCCAGAGCTAATGGAACGCTTTAGTAAGCAGCTACTTAAGGCCGATTGACTCATCCTCCTATTCAATTATGCGGATAAAAAAAAAATTAAAGAAATCTAATATGCAAAGACAACCAATACCTTTCACCACAAGTTTGATAGAGTGTTTCCTGTAGCTGTGGACAGAGTTAACCTTCACCACATCACACACAGCCAGCATGATTGGCTGATGTCCAACAGGTAATAACAAGACAAATCACTTCAGTTTATCTGGGATGAAACATCGATGTTGAAAAATGCTGCACAATTGAACCTTTTCTCTGTTTAATATCTACTCCACTCAACCGTAAATCTGCATTCATAAATAATAACTGTGGTGTCAATAATTTTGACAACCTTTCCACCCAGAGTGAAACAAATGAGTGGGCTTAAAATGAGGAAAATAGACTAAAGCTTTTCTCTATTGAACAATGTTTACCAAGTGAAACTCCACTCTTAGTGTACATTATGGCTGTATGTAGATGCGGGAGGGTGTGTACTGAGGGCTGCAGAACCCCCTATTGACAAGGGGTGGAACAACACTCTGTAAATATTTGCCTGTTTTACCACAAATCATGGACTATCTGCACATTTGTGTTGAACGTTGAACAACATATAATGAGGTGCCTGTTGGAAAATATATGACGATCTGACGT
This sequence comes from Epinephelus moara, assembly GCF_006386435.1. Lineage (NCBI taxonomy): Eukaryota > Metazoa > Chordata > Actinopteri > Perciformes > Serranidae > Epinephelus > Epinephelus moara. The sequence goes on along the minus strand of NC_065522.1, from coordinate 9,375,949 downwards.
GGCAACATCATCACGCCAAGTCAAAGTGTAAGGATCAGGGTCAGCCAATGGGTCAACTAAGCTAGCACAGACATGCTGAACCGGCTGAGAAAGACCAGAAATTTGCCAGGAAAGTTTGGAGCTGCTTTTTAAATCCATAAAACATCTTGGGACTTCCACTGCAGGGGCTTATCCATTCGGATGTAGTTTTATAGTAGCTAAGGACTGAGTGGCAGGCAAGCAGATGTTACATTATGATCTGCCCAGAGGACGTGAGTGGCCTCAGCAAAGAGACAACTGGATGTTCGACACCATTCCAAAGGAAATATTGGATATTTTGGCGCATGCAGACCAGAGTGAAATTGTGTCTGAGGTGAGGTAGTGCGCATTCTTTGGACTAACTAAACTACTAATGTATGTAGTCTAGGTCTGAGCAGTTTTCTTGAGCTCCTTAACCTAGTTGCCAGAATAAATGTTTGAACTGTATATTTCTGCACACAATCGATATATAACAACTGTACGTTATTATATAGCGGCTATGCTGAAACTTTGCGTAAACTTATGTTTGCTGTGGTTAACATGTGCTTATGTTTATGCACAAAATCCACTTAGTTATGGTAAAAAAAAAAAAGATCTTGTTTTGGCTTAAAATACCCTCTTTTGGTGGCACAATCACAGCTGACAATGCTGCCAAAGTCTTGCTAAAAGCACCTGGTTTTGTCTTTTATTGGTCTTGAACGGTGTCTTCAGTTGGCTCAGCTGTCTTGCCTAAACGCGTGCACATACGTTGTCATGCATGCACATTTATGGCAGCACCCCCCGGTGAAAATATGTTTGTCTGTTTCCTATGTTAGGATACGTCTTCAGCAGGCTTATTGATGTTCTAACAGAGCAGTTTAGTCCACACACACATGGACACACATGCCAGTTATACTCCACTATGCTTTGTCTATCACGGCCACCTAGGAAGGCCATCCACAAACAGCAGTGTGACCAACATTGGGAGAATAATTATGCTAATTTCTTATTCCACACAGAGAATGAAAAGCAGCGGCAATCACTCTATTCAAGTCGTTCCTTCTTCTTTGAAAGCAAAATTAAAATTTTTTTTTTTAAAAGGGAAGCGAGAAACATCATAAACAGTACAGGTGGGGAACTAGTGTGTGCCTGGAAGGTTACACAGAAGGGGTGTGTGTGTGTGTGTGTGTGTGTGTGTGTGTGTGTGCACCGTATGTTTATACTGTATTTGCCAGAGTATGACTGCTGAGTGGGAGATAAAGAGTGTGATCACGTGGCAGGCTGGCTCTTTGTGATTCATTTTACTGCCCCTATTTCCATCCCCTCTTTTGATGACGTGCATCCGCACCCTTTGTAAAGCTACAAAGAGATGCAACCCATACACCTGTTTATCACGGTCTCATTCGCATTATGCGTGCAGACACAGAAAAGTAGGATACAAGCTATTTGATTTCCGTGGCTACGGAAAGAAATTCGACAAGGAATTATACCATTTCAAAGCTGTCCATTTCAGATATGTGGAAGACAAATCAAGGGCACATGGCAGGGAACAGGGGAGAGCTATTTTGCACTGGAGTAAAGAGAGACCCTGATGATAGGGCTGTGAGTTAACACTGCAAGTCTTCCGTGTCCACTAGAAAAACAAAAAAAACGATGCAACACCTTCTCAGAGCATTGCTTTCATACGCAAATTAGGTCCTACCTTGAGATTCCAGAGAAGGCTCAAGGAAATTTCCCCCAAGGTTGGCATGTTCAGATAAATGTTGATTTGGTGATTGCGCAAGTCCAGAAAAAGCCTAAGGATACAAGCTCAAGGATAAGCTGCTTGCGTGGCGGGAAGAACGGGAAACACAAAGAGAAGACGATGAAGACAAGGAGCCAAGAGTTCAACTCAGGGCGGGCTGTCAAGGTCAAGAGATGTGAAATGTGTTTTTCAAAGTTCCAAGCTGGCAAAGATGAAGAGGGCAGGCCTCAAGATGTGCAGCTGCTGTAAAGGAAGAATTTGCTGCAATACAAACCAGCTATAGCAATGCATGCACACTGTGAAAGGGGCTGACAAACTGTTGTATAACACATTTGGAAAAGTATAGGTAATGTACACATTAATATCACAGTGTTAGACACTACATTTTAAATGAGTTTTGACAGCAGTTTGCCCTCGCAGGCTTATTTTCTAATTGGCCTCGGTGAGATGTAAAATTAATTCTCCACAAATGTGCCATCAGCAAGTTAGAGGTTCTGACCGTTCTCTCAAATACTGCCAATGTGTTATACTGTAGTATGGCAATCCCTCACTGAGAAAACATTGCAAAAAGACACAGAGTGAGGGAGGGAGTGGACTTTAAACAGCTGCCAATGAACCTTTAGTACAAAAACAATAATAAGCTAGTTTCATTGATAACATTTACATGCACAAAATATGCCCTTTTCTTTGATAAATTCGTTATCCCTACTGAGCTGTTTAAATGGCAGGGATGCACCGTTTGTGAAACTCTGGACCGATACCGATACCCATGTTTTTTGTTGTTGTTTTTTTCTGTTTGTTTGTTTGTTTTTGCAGTTATTTATCCCCCCTTTCGTGCCAGGGAAACACAGAAATCATTATAGATAAAAAACTGAACTGATATGAAGTCATTCAGTCCTTCATGACACTACCTTTGAATTAGCACAGATGCAATCATAAACATTTATTAAACAACCTTTTATAATGTTTGTTCACCCAAAAACACTTAAAAGATCTGTTTGTTTTTTTTAACCATATAATATATCATAATTCCCTCTCTATCTATTTTATGTGTCTGTGAAAACATCAGCAATATTTTCCTTTAAACAACCGATTATATAATATATATAACATATTCCTTATTTGCTGTATACGTGACCACAGAATGGTATTACAACCTGAACATGCCAGCATATCCCACATCTTAATCAGGAAAATGCTTCATTTAGAATAAGGCCTAATTTGGAATATCCAAACAGAGTACTCTGTTTACATGACCGATATCGAATTTGGATTACTGTCATATTCTGAGTAATAGTGGAATTAGTGTGCATGTAAAGGTACCCACTACTGATGCTCTCATGTGTGGGAGATTTTCATGAAGTTTGACCTAATTTAGAACTGACTGCTTAACAAGACTGCCTGTATTGCAGACAGATAGTAATTTAAATGCTTCATTTTGGCTCTGCAGTCATACAATATCTTTGTTCAGGCTGCTGGTGAGGTCCTTCCCCTCCACTCCACACACTCTCACAAATCAGACACACACCCTTGGTCTCTCCACAGAACACATGTTGGCTTGCTCCCTGGTGCCACACAGTTCCTGTCATCTTTGAAGCCAGCACAGTAAAACAGCCAACGCTCCCCACAGGCAACAACTCGAATGCAGGAATCAGCACCCCTCTGCTCTCTTCATCATTTGCTCTCCTCTCTCAAGGAGCGAGGGGATCTCTCCTGCTTATCTCGGCATGGCTGTCACGCCGACAGAGCAGTTATTATCGCCTTCTCCTTGCTGGAGTCTTCCAAGAGCCAAAGGAGCACCTTGCTAATCATCCCCTTACTGTCATGCCCAATCATATTCTGTCTCGCTAACACGGCAACCGACATAACAACAATCAAAGATAAACTCCATCACGAATGTAACATAGGGTGGTTTACAAAAATAGAGACGAAGGTGAGGGTGATACAGCTTAACTCAGCGCCCACCACTTAATAAGCAAACAAAGACTTATGCAAACAAGTCTATTAGCCTGTCACCCTGCCTCTGCCCCTGTTTAAATCAAGCCTGTGAGGAGTGCTGAATGCTAATTGTACTTAAGCTTCATGTTACCGGGCTGAATTCTTAAACACTGCAAAAAATAGCCATCTTATCAAATTTTATGTTGTCATACGCAGTCCAGTGCAGTTTCACCTGAACACTTCCGGTCTTTACAGTAGCCAGTTAGCTAGATAGCTAGTTCACATCTACGCAAGCATGTAAAATGTAGCTTCAGTGGACACTCAGTAAAAAGCAGTGGCCACAATCACATTACATCAAATACAGAGTGTTGACCTAAAACAAATTAACACTTAAATCAATAAGATAAACAACACACCTAGGATAAATCTTTTTGGCCCTCTCTCAATACTCTCCTTTCTGAACCCCCTTGCTGCCAGCCACCCAGCAGGTGACCACATGGCTGGGACACAAGACTTTAATCACCGTTTCTCCTCACAGCATGTGCTAGCGGTGCCTCCGGAGCCAAGGCGCCAATCCCACAGTGGACTCTGACTTGTGCAATGTGAGGTGTTACAATGAAAGACGTGCGAGTAATAGAACGAGAATAGAGGAGTGAATGTTCAGTGTAGCACAATCTGTATGGCCCTGCTGAATTGAGGTAATGAAGCCTTGCCAACTAATATTTTGATTTTAATATTTCACTCGTCGGCTGTAGTGCGTTAACAAGTTTTCCTCAAACCATTGAGGAGGGAACAGCGGCCTCTCGGCGCCACTTAAACAGCAGAACTGCAAAGTTCCCTGTGCAGTTCAATAACTGTAAGTCCTATCACGAGCTATCAATCTATCAACAGCTCCACCTGCACCACTCACTGCAGTCACACACACTCAAACCATGGCAGTCAGCTTGAAAAGTTTCACTTACGGTCGTTGCAGAATGAACCTCCATAGGACGTCATGGTGCAGTCGCAGGTGAAGCCCTCCCACTGCTGGAGACACACCCCCTGATGGTAGCAAGACTCCTCCGTACAGGTGGTACTGGGTCCTGAGGGCAAAACCAGAACATATGAAATTCATGAGGAGGACCACAAATGATGCACAGGGCTTACTAATGAGGTTGTAGTATCTAAAGCATTTTCAGCTGACGCAGGGAAGCTCTGCTGGCGGTCCACTTCTTTTGTAAATAACAGCTCAAGAATTCTATTTAACAATATATGATATTTAGAGATTGTTCTTCCCCAGAAAATAACCTAATAGGTTGTTTGTACAAAAAGCTTTTTACAACCCAAATATATGTTTATTGTTAGCTAGGCAGTGACCTCTAGTGGCCATAGTAATTAAGACGGGAACAAAAGTCCTTGTCGGGAGGAGGCGGGTGGATGGATGGGCGAGGGGCACAGGGGACACAACACCCTCAATATGTATGTTGTGTATAAGGCACCCCCCCTATAAAACCATGACAGTAACAAAAGATTTTTATTTCAAAAACTTCAAAAAAAATTGCCAGAGGACCCCGCCCCCCCGAGCCAGGTGGAGTGAGTATCTACCTGCTACACAGACTCTGTCTTTGTAGTGTATGGTTGCTGCTATCTTCACTGTGTCCATATTGAGTTTGCCAGGTGGTAATGCAGTTGGTTATGCAGGGTTTAAAGTACAGCCTATATTAACTGGTTCTGAATTAATTAACTTGATTATTTTCACCACAGGATGCATTGATTTGATTGATTCATTTAAATGTTAAATGTAATAACACCCAAAAGGATGCTCTGCTGCTTCACTTTGCCTCTTGCATAATGAGGTATTCATTTGAGTCATTTTTAAACAGACTTTACAAATTTTTTTACAGAATTCTATGTAGTTTTTACCTGTTGGAGGGCCGCAGAGCCACGCATACAGGGAAAACTAGAATGACTTACCACTTACAGTTTACATCTATCTCTGTGAAAACATGAATGCTTCACACACCAGTACCACTTCAGCACAGAGGATCTATACAGTCGGTATAGTTTCAAGGTGGACACCCAAGATAAGAGTCACCGATTCCGTATCTGACCAAATGTCTCCCCTTCTGTTCCTGAGATATGACAGTGAATAATGGCCAGGAAAGTGTTTTTGAAGAACATCATGATGTCACAGTGAAGTCGACCATTGACCTTTTGGATATCCTATCAGACATTTATGTGAAATTGTGTTATAATTAGTGTATGAATTCTTGAGTTTTGGAGAAAAAACATGTTTTGTGAAGTCACAATGACCTTTGACCACCAAATTCTTATCAGTTCATTGCTGAGTCCAAATGGACGTCAATACCCATTGTGAAGAAATTCCCATAATGAACTCTTGAGATATCACGTTCACAGAATGAGATATACAAGGTCACAGTGGCTTTGACCTTTGACCACCAAATTCTAATCAGTTTATACTTGAATCCAAGTGGATAATTGAAAAAAGGTCCCTCAAGGTGTTCTTGAGATATTGCATTTATGAGAATGGGACGGACAACCCAAAAACATAATGCTTTTGGTCACAGCTATCACCAGTGCAGAGGCATCAAAATAGACTAGCCATGTAAAAATAGCGTTGAGCAGCGTGATGCCTGCACATGCATGTGTGGCTTCCATGGTCAGTTAACAGTTCAGTTGACTATAATGGAGGCGCTCTGATGTGGGCATGCTACAGCAGATGTGTCACACTGTGTCCATACCCAGTGTATTTCAGCCATTAGAAAGTAGGAACATAGGACGTATTTGATCGTAAAGGTTGGACAACTTGTTGGATATTTACATTCAAGCAACCGCTGTACTGTGAAAGGTTTTCTACTACTAGTACCGTAAATCCCACATAGAATTAACACATTCAGCTGCCTCCAGCTCACTGTGAGAAACATGAATTTATGTTTGTGAGGCACTGAGACTCATGCTGCTCCTTTTCTGCTGGATGTGTAATTAGGCAAGTGGTTATTAATCCATTAGCCATATGAACTTCATAAGCTGATATATCAAGAATATCTTAATGCAAGCTTCAGGTAAACCTCTGAATACATTTCTGCACAAAACAAGGACTGGACTTTGTCCTCCATCACTTCCATTAAAAGTACATTAGGAAGGGATCTCTTAATAGCCAGTATGTACAGGAGGAATGATTACAGCAAGAAAACCCATTGTAATGTTCACATGGGGACCTGGCTACTAGATTAAAGAAATACTTTGTCTACAAAATGACCATTTGTATATCAGTTACTCAGTGCTTGTTATCTTGAATTAGTGGGGAAAACTTTGTTTCTCTCGCTTGTCTCCACAGATCAACATTCTTCATGAACTGAAATACTCAGGGTTGGCATTTCACAACAGCAAGACTACGTCAAAATATTCATTTACAAACTCTCACACAACTTGTACAGTATAATCCTAGTCTCATTTATCCAATCATATGCTCAGTACTTACCAAACACATGCAATTTGCTCAATGTTACAATATAAAGCAATTCTGCCTATGTAGGACATGCATTGAGCATGCCTGGGCGTGTACGTATGTTCTAGCTCTGCGTAAGCAGAGTTTAAAACCCAGGCACACTGCTGTCCACGTGTGAAACTGTTTGTTCTAAAGTTTCAGCGAAAATGCATGTTGTTTTTTTTGGATTCTTCACTCACTGTGGAGGCACAAGATATAAATAAAGTTTTCACGAATTTAAGGTAACACATGATGAAAAATTGATATAGAAGTGGTGTATATGTGTATTTGCGTTGAAAGGCCCAACGACTGCATCCAAATACAGTAGCTCCTCACTCACAGCCTAACATTGATTTGATTTATGTTGCTTAAAAATGTATTCAGATTCAATTTGACATCAATTCAAGGTTGAAACCCGGAGTAATTGCCGTGCAAGGGGCACATTTGCATTGGAAATTAGTGTTGGTGGTGGAGTCAGTTCTTGTTTAGCATCTCCATTATATCTGTGTGTGATGTGCGTGTGTGTGTGTGTGTGTGTGTGTTTTGCGGGATGCTGTCTCCTGATGATCCCACCCACTGTCATGAATGGCTAGAGACATTTAAATTGTCAATTAGAAACTCCAGCGTTGTAATTTCTCTGTGGAATTCCAGCCACTTATTCAGATTGGTAATGTGACAGTCTGCTTTCAAAAATCATATTGCCACATCAGATTATACATTCCACTGACCCAGCAGGCATTGTCACATAAACTGACATGATATGGAAAATAATTTACCAAGTGTATGCCTTTGTTGCCTCTATTATTAGAAGCTAATATGTCTGATGGAAACGAAAGTAGATAAGATCTTCATTAGTTTTTCGCCCAACAAAACCCGATTTCAAGTAATTGTTCTCAACATTAGATGGGAATGAAGCTGAATGAAAGATAAGATTAGGATGCAGATCAAGTCTAAGGCAAGAGAGAAGTTCTAAAAATAAGGATGTGCGGTAGCTGTCGCATTGGTGTCGGTGGTGGTGGGGATTCTCATTAAAATCTCAATTAAACACAAACATTTCCAAAGAACCATGGTTCAGTGCCAGACTAATTTGTTTCTGCATAGATAAACAGACATCTCACTGTGCCATTTACAAATGGCCCAATTAAAAACCACCCCCCTAAACCTTCAGGCAATAAATAATAAAAAATAAAAATAAATAAATCACTGATCTACGAGAGATTTTACTTTCTGCTGCAAAATGTCCACTTAAATTCAACGTCATTTCCTTTCTATGGGCTCTGTAAGTATATCCTAACCACACTAATTGCCCCATTAATTATTCGCTAATAAAAGGGTCCCTTGAGGAGCTAATTAAGAATATTGTCATAATTAATAACCAAGTCATATAATTGCTTCCTCACTCTCCCTTCAAGTATTGATCGGCCAAACGCTACCTTTCCATGGCTGCCTGAGAACCTGTTATTAGGTGCCTCGTGTTTGTTGGGGCATAAAAATCCATCTGCTGTGTTTGCTCCAAATGCTCAGGGAAATCTCGCACGATATAGGGAGCCAATAAGCTTAACGTCACTGTGAAACCCAAAGTGAACACACATCTCCACTCCCTCGCTGCTGTCACCTGCATCTACGACTAACAGCTGGGTTACAACTGGAACATCTGCTCACATTTTAGCAGTGTAGAGTAGGCCAGAGTGCTCAACTACAGAGTCAGCTAAGCTCTCAGTTCATAATAAAATACTTGTTTGAAGGAAGCTTACATTTTTTTATTGGTGTTTTTTTACTTTTAAGTCATGTTTTAATTTTGGATCTAAACTCTGCTACTACAAATATCAGGGTACCTAAAGCTGCTAGACACTTTAATGCTTTTTTTGCTGTACTGAAACCCTCATTCTGAGTCAGCTGAATGTAATGTGTGACAGCTAAGCTTAGGGTAATGGTCAGGATGGTCGGGTCAGCAACAGGCTTGAAAGAGGCCATGAGGTCAGGCTACTCGACCTCTGTTGGAGCTATGTTTCATCTGTGGTCTCCCAACTGATGGAGGGAGCACAGCTGCCCAGATAGAGGGGTGCTGGCTGGCTCTGTTACTATAGCAACCCAGGTTGAAGAAAGGTTGCCCTGTGCCCCGGACTCACCAGACTAAAGCCCAGTGTAGACCAAGCATTTGCGACATGATGGAACCATTTTACAACGTTGCAGAGAAAAGTTGCAGCGGTGTGAACTGGCCAGTCTGCTGGTTTTAAACGTAAAGTATGTTACCTGCCAATTGGCTTGTAGTGAAGTCTGCTGGTCAAGTCAAAATGACCAGACACTGTAGCTTGTCAACTTGTCTCGTCTCCAATCTTTGGTCTGAACCTGGCCTTAGGTGGGCATACTTTTTTTCTTGAAAGTCAGTGTACAATAGAATCTTCACACATTCATAGATTGGTACAGAATACCCTCATTCAGGAACATAGAGTGATTCTCGAGAAAAGTTAAGGTTACATACAAGGTTTAGACAAGGACACTCTCAGAATCTCTGGATGGCATACACTGTGTTACACTCGATATGTTTAACTGTGATTTTCCTCAATCCACCTTTCATTAAATACTGTGTGTAATCCATCAATGTCTCCTGTGGACTTCTTCTCCTGCAATTTCTTTTAATCACCTCAAAACACCTTTAAGTATTTTTAATCAAATATAAGATTTATCTTTGGACAAATCATATTTTTCTTATTCAAGCACTGCAGTTAAATATAAATGTTAAGTAATATATATGTGGTCCCATGCAGAGGAAGGTTTTATTTAAGAATATAATTATTACAGTGAATGAATGAAAGTGGATAAATCTCACAAATTCAAATTTAGAACTATTTCGTGACTAAGCGACAACAAAGGACTGGTGGCAACGAAGGCCAACAGTCGTCTCGCCTCCAGGCGCCTGTGTCTCAGCCAAAAAGTTGAAACTCAACACACTGCAAAGACTACAGCCGACAGCCAACTAGCATGTAGTTTCTGCACCTGCATTAGAGAAAATAACTCTCCATACCAGCAGTCGGCGGCCATGTGTATTTGTCATTACAAAAGGGAAACTGTAAGACCAACAAGATGCTACATAGCCAGTTAGCATATTACCAACACAAACTGATATTGAATTAACAAAGGATATGTGCCGTGACCCAGTAAACAACACAATCCATCACAACATGTTTCTGTTAAGAACGCATTGGCTGAAGATAAACAACAAGTTTGTGTTGATCTTACACCATCTTGACTTTTGCTGCTTGTTTACTTTCCTCACTTACATTTATCTTCTAGTGCACTGAGCTGAACTGCCAATCAAAGTGATTTAATTTAACAACAGGCTCTGCCATCTCCAATGCTAATTCAACATGCTGAATCAGCTGAATAAAAGCCGACAAGGGCTACGAGGGCTTACAATATGGGACACACCGCAACAGGCGACAGATGCCAACCAACAGCCTAGCGTAAACCGACGGATGATTGTTGGCTTAGTGTGTCAGGGTCTTATATTTTAAATTAATTTAAGACATTTTAAGACATTTTAAGGACCTGCAGATATAATTAATATATGCATACTCCAACTACTGATGACCTACTAATGATTTCTGCCATAAAGATGTTTTTCCTCCATTCTTTGGCCTTATTTCCTTGTTGAACTACTCTTGAGCTACAGTGAGTCAGCAACACTGTTAATATACCTGCACTTCAACTCTCCCCATCTCCTTTGTTTTCCCCCGTCTTATTCTGTGTTATTGTGATCCGCCGAGTCAGCACAGAGCTACAAGAACAAGCTCACTGTTCTGCCCTTTGCTTGGCCTTAAGTCTACCGAGACCGGACCAGCAGCCACCTCTGACCACTCCGCATCCCCAGTCCACCAGCTAACAATAACCTCAGAACCAAGTCGGTCAGGATTCTGGCGGTGATCCATACCCAGGACAACACTGCATTTTAGAAAAGTCCTCTTCATTACTTTTGCATTAGTCAACCAGGAAATATGAGATTGGGTCTGAGCTGTAGTTGCTAGAGAAGATCAATCAAAAATATTAAATATAAAGTCGTAATTTTACTGATTTGATATAAGTGTCTGGCTTCACTGCTACATGGTGAGGAATACTAGTCTGAATTTGATTACAGTGGATTAGATAGGTAGTCAAAAGTGTTTTTGATGTATTCCTGTAATATCAGCAAAGGGATACATGGATTTGCAACAGCCTCAGGTCTAGGTATACTATTATTTGTCATAAAGGTCCACACTTCCAAAACTGGTCAATTACAGCTGTGCAGCTCCCTGGAACCTCCAATCATTAACTAATATTAGCATCCATGTTGGATGCCTGGGGGAGTCAATATGATAGCTTAATGCAGTTTTAAACAGTGTTTTGAGCGAAGTAATTGTGGTGTATAACTGTAGTCAGGTAATAAGGCGGGCTGGCAGAAGTAGCAGCGCTAGGGATTGAGGGGGAGAAGAAAAAAAAAGCTGGATCAGTGCCGCAACGAGTCGGCCAGTGCAGCCCTCAGGGAAATCAAGTCTGTGCTCCCCGACACTCAGCACGCCATTGAGATGTGGTGGCGGGGGAGTGTAAAATGTGGGGTGTGCGGAAGGGGAAATGCTGTAGCCAAAATCCACTGTTATACTCAGGATTAACTACCCGGCACAGGAGCCATGCAGCCCGAGACATGGTGGCGAACTGCGCACAGCAGAGGTAAAAACACAACAAATGCAAGATTGATGAGGGAAGCCAATGAGGGTGGGGTGTTGCTGAGATTAGCCACACTGACAATAACATTAGAGGAGAGAGATACCTCCCTCATGCAGGTTTTATAGGGCAATAGAGAGGATATACAGAGGACAGGGGCTTAGATTGTAAAGACTGCCCATAGCTGAGGGAATCTGGGCGCGGTTACTGGTGTAAATCAGGGAATAACAGCCACGGAAAAAAATGCACCGAATTACTGCACTGGTGTGTCCTTACTGAAAGCTCTGTGCTGTGCAATTGGCAGTCTTGTGTGTAATCAGGCCATGAATTTATGAGAGTAAATAAAAACAGAAAAGGCTTGAGTGGCTATTTAAAGGAGAGAATCACAGTGGTGTGTAAAAATGTCCTTGTGTACTGTGTTAAAATCCCTTGAAAATAATGTTTTTACCTTCCTAAGTAACAATTAAAACATATCATCACTGTCGAAAACATGTAGCAATTAAACACGAGATGTTTTCAATTTCTGTCTCTAAATGACAGATTCATTAAATTGTACAAAAAAAAAAAAAACACTCAATCCAACTTTTGACTTGTTCTCTTTATAATTATCTGTAATCTTCTCAAACTGAGCTAGCTTTAATGAGAAATTGTCAGGAAGTTGGCAGTCTCTGTGAGAAACTGTCACTAATAGCAAGAACACCAGATTACACACTGTGTGTTAACACAAACACTTGAAATCAATGTTATTTGATTTCCCCTGTTGATTCACAGGAGAGATAAGAACTTTTTAACATGGATGTCAGTAGTTATGGAAGGTATCTTCAAAAGGTATTAAATAGTACTGTTACTTTTGATTTGATTGGTACTGCGTGTTAAAGTCCGTATGAGATGGACATCTGTTTCCCCGACTCACCATCGCAGCCTCGTTCCACCTGACCCACCCTGTGGAGGGCATCTGCGATCAGGTCGGGGAGTCTCCCGTTCAGGTCCACGGAGGCCAAGCAGCCCTGGTACCCGTCCCGGGATGCGATCAGCTTGGGCAGATTGCTGTACATGTTCTTCGTCACGCCACCGATGTACAGCTCCCCTGAAAAAACACACACATAGGAACCACCTGTGAGAAAGATTTAACATTTTTCAACACTGATTCTGAACTGTAATAGAGCAAATTAAACCTATTTAGACAATGACGTTCATTTAAGACTTCTTTAAACGACATTAATATGCATATCCGTGTTAAGCAGGCTCAGATGAAACGACTCATAGTGAGATGATCTAACATCAAAGCAAACAAAAATTTAAATGTTAGTGGAAGGAAGCAATAAAGGGCTCCTAATATATTCCACCTTCCATCCTTGCAAAGTATAATTCATTCTTTTGTTGTTGTTGCTGCTGAAGCAAGCAGGTAACATACTGTAAATCACAGGATTGCTCTGCCAATAAATACTCCACTGTGAATGGGCCATTGCTCGACAAGCAACAAACTGAACAACTGTATTTGCAGCATCATTCAACGCAGTATCATCTGAATTCGCCACTGAAAACACAATGACACAAATCTCAAATCTGAACAACACATACTTCATTGTAGGTGTAGCACCGCCACCCCAGATAAAGGGATGATGTTGCTCTGCACTGGATGCTGCAGAAGCAAAAGTTTACTGAAACAGAGGAAAAATTAAACCCTGGAAATTTAATAAAACTTGCAAAAACTGAGGGAAGCTGCAACCTCATATTAAGCTGCCACCTCTTCTTTCCCTCCTACTGCAGTGAACAGCCTCACCGAATTGGAACCTACCACCTGCCCAGGTAGGGTGGGCTGAACGGAGCATCAAAATCAAACGGAAAAATTGCATGATAGTAAGATTTCTCAGTTCCTGCTGGCGCCACAAATGATCTATGAGCACAAATACTCTCCGATGAGCACACCAAATGTAAGCTAATGTAATTTCCTGCAGGACGACCTCACCTACCATCTTACATCTTAACAGGGTCCAGCCCCTCCCTGCTAAGAGAAACTAACGAGGCAAACCTGTTTTCACTCTCCCTGATTGAGCAGCAATCTACTCCAACATCCAAGGGTTTTTTTTTTGTTTTTTTTTCCCCAGTCAAAAAAGTCAAGTCATAAACCTTCACATGCTGGTTACAATTCAAAACTCTCAAGCAGGTTGTGGTAATTGCAGGGAAACACGTTTGTCATTTACATACTGCTGAACAATCGAGTACAAGATGCCACAATGTGCCTTTTCATGTATAAACACTCAATGTTCAAATATTAAATAACATGCAAATAACATGAACTTCAATGTACTCTACAGAGAAGAGAAGAGTGCCAGTCAACAAAGGGACAAGGGCGGGATCACACTGACTAATTAATTACAACACTAGATATCTTTTTGATGGTTAACACAGCAAACAACACTGTCTGTGATTCATGTGCTCAATGTGAAATGTCTCCTTAGTGCGGCTGTTGTTAAAGGCTGAATGAGCAAGTCTCTGACCCATTTGTGGGTATATGGGGTTCCTGTGAATTAGTTTGCTGCTGATGCGCTGTGAAAACTGTGTATGTGTGTGTGTGTGTGTGCAGGTATCAGACAGTAAACATTACTGTCACCAAGAGACAGAGAAATGACATTTTAAAGCCAAGCAGTGTGACTGTTTGGAGGTGTGCTCCTGAGAGACGTCCCCTGACAAAATGCTCCTCATTGCAGAGGCGCTAACAACATGTTTTGATGATTGCATGATTTAAAGACTGTTGACAGGAATGGGTTGCACAGCATCAAGTGAGAAGCATTGGGAATGGCATTTGATGCTTTACATCTGATGCTTGGAAAGATTTATTGCGTGAGCCTGTCCATATAGTCTTCTGGGAGGAGATCAGAACATACACAGCAGCACTTTCTCACGAAGGAAGCCGAATGTGTGAAAGCTCTGGGATATCTCAGTGCTCAAGCACAATTAAGGTCTCTTTACATTACAACATAAAAGGAAATATCCATCCACTCTTAAGCCAAATTGCTCTCTCTCTCACTCTGTCTCTCTTTCTTTCTCTTTTCTTCTGTTCTGTGGAGTTATGGAGAAAATGCCAAGTGAAATTATGAAAAGCACAAAGAGGCCTTTGATGTAGGTGCATATGAATAAACACGGTTTGAAATGCTTCGGGCGTTTCTCGTCATCAAAACTCCTACTTTATCTTTAAGAAGGCATAAAATGAGCATCCAGCAAAATCTTTTCACACATGGGGGAGATCCTGCTACAAAGATGGGGCCATCGGAAAAGCTTCTGACTCGGAAAAAATAAATAATAAAAATCATTTTCACAGCTGAAAACCAGAACTTTCAACTTTAGCACTCTGAGAAGCAATGAGCCACGAGGTCAATTATATGTGGACTTTGTGTAATGGAATGAGTCAATGATGTTTGCCAACTTCTCTCTAGAATTAATGAGCACTTGACACTTCATATTTCCCAGCTGGGGCTCCCGGGCATTACAATCAATACGACGAATTCATTAGCTGTCCGGCTGACTGATGTCCTGAAATCGCGGCTGTAAAGAACCATTTAGCAAATATGAAATTATCGGTATGGAGTTAATCTCCAAAGAACAAACCGCGCGTTTCCTGCAGGAGTCAACAGCGTGTTTGAGATTCCACTGGCTGACTGCATAACTGGGGTAGACGAGAGAAGAGTGAGGGCTGTGCCAGATGTAATGTAAAAATTAGTCATGTAAGTTTTGTTTTCTTTCAGTGGAGTAAAGACGACAGGAGCTGAATAAATATGCAGAATGCATACACACACCCACTCATTGTGCTCAGTTTGGAGTTGAATACTTTCATCTGAATTACAGATTTCTTTGGGTAAAGTTCTGACTTCCTTGTTCATTTGGGCCATGAACAGTTTGTACTGCAGCATACTTTTACAGCTTATCCACCTTGTTTTTAAATGCGACGCAGCTGCAGCGCCGCTAGAGAGATGTTTACTGCAGAGATTCCAGCTCTAAACATCTTAAACCAGCTAGCAGTCAAGTTAGCATTGGAGAAATCCACAGATTCATACCGGTAGTTATCCCAGTGGTGCTACATACATGATTTAAAGGGATAGCTCAGGGTTTTCGAAGTGGGGCTGTATGAGATACTTATCTGTAGTCAGTGTATTACATACAGCAGATGGAGGTTTCTTAATCAGAAGATGCCAGTGATTCACACTTAACTGGTTGTTTGGTAAGTAAACTTATATACTTGTAGGTGTTTAGCGTAATGTTAGCTACTGGTCGGGTACAGCAGTGCTCTTCAGCAAGTGTCTCTGTTGCTTACTTGTTGGTGGTTTGACACAATCGTCTGAGAGAAATGTTCACTGCAAATGTCAAGGTGCAAAAGTCACTGCAACTGGGCACAGCTGTTTTCATTTCTTTGTGACCCAAGTGCCCAAGATTGCACAGCAACAATTGGGCTTTTTTGTGTAGGAATGTGGAAGTTACACTGTTGAGAAAGGAGTGCTAATTGAAAGAATCATCTGACAGCAAGGTAAAGCAGTGGAAATATAATAAATATAGCAATCACTTAGATTGATATTGATTTTTTAGGTAAGTATTGATTTTTTTTTGAATGACCAAGACATGTTTTGCTGCTGACCCTCATCTACAGCAATGCATCTCTGAGCTTCTGGGGTGGTAGTTTCATCTGTTCCTCCAAACAGGGAGCACGCTAACCATCTACTGCGTGTTATACACTGACTATAGATAAGCATCTCAAACAGTCCCACTTCAAAAAACCTGATCTGTGCCTTTCATGCAGCTGAGAGACCCAACACAAACTTTCTATGTACTATTTATTGTCTATTTATAGTGTAAAGCGATTTTATTTCACAACATTAAAAAAAAAAAAAGAAGAAGATAAAAGCAGATGATATTTTTGTACACAGACCATGTTTACATTTGTGGACAGAAAAAAACTCCTCAAGGTTGTTTTTCCACTAAGGTATCTAGTAAATAACATTTAAAGGTGTTTTAATATGACATGCTGATTTATCTTTTAGCAGCAGTGTTTTATTCCACAATGATGGTGTTAGTTCAGTATTTCACAAAACTTACTAAGGACAGAATATTTTGAGTGTTTATACACAGTAGCTTAGTGCTTGTGTGCTGATATTTTTTGAAGCTATACTTCACTAATATGGACAAGACTGATATCTGAAGGTGCTATAAGATGGGTTTTTGCCATTTATACAACTTGATCTATGTTTTTTGGCTCATAGTCTTTGGAGCTGTTCTATTGTGGGCAGGTTAGACCGATGAGTAACCATTTTCCTCCCAGACAGAAACTGTGTCGTAGTCTGGCTCTGCTGTCCCAGCAGTGATGAATGCCTGTGCTGCTGAAGAGCTCAGAGCGATCGACAAGACGGGACCAATTACAGCCTCCCAGACATCGCCAGAGACCACCACCTCCACATCTCTATGGTTACCATAATGACCTCTCAGGGGCCGATGGGAGGAAGTTGGGATGCTATGATATGGGACCCTGGAGAGGCTCTGACAGCGCAATCTGGAGGAGCACATTGGCTTAACATTTGCACTGGACAATCAGGGTTTTCCGAGGGTTTTGAAATGAAATATACTATATCTCTGTGATGATGGTTTCATTTGTCTTCCACAGTGTGTAAACCTCATATATCCCGTTTTGCTGATCCGCAAATTTGATCTGTGAGTCATGTGGGAGCTGGGTGGATGACCTTAGGAACCACAGCAGCTGCTCACAACTTGTTCTTTGATTTCTAGCAAACAGAAGCGCTGACTGGAAAATATTAGTCATTTTTTTGATACCTTGGAAGTTTACTTTCACAGAGGTGCAATGTGCACATCCCTTGGCTGTGTTATATATATATTATTTGGCCAGAAAAAACTACCCGACAACAGAAAAACCTCATAGCTCCAATTTCACTGTTTTCATTATATTTGAGTTATCTGCAAGGGGAATGAATGTCATGGGTGTAAGACCCATGACTCCCATCTCAACATCCAAAAATAGTGTTTAAAAGGCTTCAGCTGCTGTGGCAAAATAATGGAGTTTGGGATTTTTCTATCATGGAAAAGTTTACTTTTTTGTAGATGTTTAAATCTAATAGCAGTGGTTAGCCTATTAATTTTATTCGGTCAGTACACCTTGTCAGCTCAAGGCAAGACCTGTATTTCATCCTCGCCTGTAATTGGCTCCCAAGTGAAGTGATGGTATTGCAGTCTTTCTCCATATCTAGCAATACTGTGATATACATTATTTATATCCATCATTAAGGCAAGTTTGATCATGAGAACAGGCCATGAATGCACAATGCCCGGTCTCATCTCCAAACAATAATCAGCTCCCTCTTACCAATTCCCTGGCGAACACAAAGCCGACCATTAACTTTCATTAAATGCTCTATTAACAATCTCTGCCTCCCTCTCAAGTCCTCACTCTCTCCTCTCTCTGTCGCTTGTGTTGCTTCGCTCTCATGCTGGCTCTAATTGACAAAGATTGAATGATTGCTGATGAGAAACACAAGAACACATGCAAACGCACACACACACACATATGCTGCGGGCTGTGCAAATGAATGGCTGTTAGACGGTGGCGCTGTGTGTTATAGGCAGGGGCTGGGACAATGGCAGCCAGCAGGAAGATGCAGGGATTGTGTGATTGCTAATTACAGAGGCGCTCCGATCTGCAAAGACGCCACAACAATACGATTGGTGAAGAGAATAAATGTTGTTGCTGCTTGCGTGTTAATTGCTGATGCTAAATCATAAGTTGTATAATTACATTGTGTTTTGGTTGCGAGTGTATCTGAAAGCAAATGCTATAGCAAGAAATGTTTTGAATTCTGCGTGGAAAAAAAAGACTGAAGGCAACTAAACCCGTAATTATTTGATACTGTAGTGGCATGTTTTCACTAACAGGTGCATGCTCGCTCACTCTCTCGCAGCTCTATTGTAACCACAGGTGGTGTAATACATTTTCAAAGGCTCGCTCTCAATGTAGGCAGCTAAGTGAGGGAGACAAACCTGTAAACAGAGTAATTGGAAACAATGAGTGAAAATGCAATATTTAACAATTACAATGAGGTAAAATTGACTGTGTCTGCATATATTTTGCATGCCGTCACCACAATCAAGGTTCTTTTGTAGCACAAATTAAGCAATGACTCATCAATATTCAGGTCCTTGTTTGCCTGTGATGAGGAACATTTAGGCAAGGGAAAATTAACCTGCCTTACACGACTATTACTAAAGCACAAACTGAGCTTCTAATGTTTGTGTTAGTCATGTACTCATTAGCGTTCTTGCACTGCATGTTGTATGAAAATCATTTTATGCACTTGGACATTTTGACACAGGCAAACTGAGCAAGAAAAACAAGGCAGAGAGAAAGAAATGGAGTAACTCACAATTGATTAGCTCATTACTGTTCCTTCCAGCAACAAACAATCTAGTCTGCCTAACTTTAAAGCAGACCTATTATGCTTCCCCTTATTTTCTGCCATATAGACATATGTTACAATGTTGGATACTTAGATTAAATGTGGCCAAAGTTTTAAATAATGAGGTAAATGTATGTAAAAATAACCACTGTGAGCAAACAACTCAAATGTCCTACTGCTCTGAATACTCAGTTTCCAACTGTGTTTTCTACTTTCAAGACAAGATTTCTTTATTTGGTCATCTACTCCAAGCACAGTACTGAAAGTGTTTACATTACATACAACGCTACATGTAGTTACATGCTAACTTTCCCAGGGGAAACCTGTAATCTTAGTTGCCAAGGTTGTTAATTTCTGGATCATATTCCTGCTGGTTGTGCAGATTTTGGTTGTGAAGCTTTCATTTGTGGTTTTTCACAGCAGAAAGTGACGCTATACTCCATTAGAGTCATTGCCTAGGTTGCAATGGCGACGCAGAGATGGCAAGACCTGTTAATGCTGACCAATCAGAGCAGACTGGGCTTTTTCTGGAAACCCTCCCCCTCCCCTGTCAGATTGGCAAAGGTATGACCTACCCCACTCTCTCTGACTGGCCAGTTCTTGTTGCCCTTGTTGACTGGATTGGTTATATTTAGGGATGTGAAATAAGGTTAGGATAAGAATTTCAGGGTAAGCCAGTCAGAGGCAGTGTGACATCTGGGCCATATTACCTACTTCTACCTCTGCATGACAGCTACCGACTGAATTGCTCCGGCTTACACCTGTGCTGTGCTCACAGAGACAGTGTTGCTGCTATGGCACTGCTGCCTTCCAGTCTATTATTTCTACACCGTATTTGCCTTTGATAATAGCCATCAGTATTGTAAAATAAAAGCCTTGTGTTAATCAAATGAAGGGATTCTGTCCACAGAGAAGCTGGAGGGCGTTTAATTTGACATAGAAACAAGTGTTGAGTTAAAAAAACATTTTTTTTCATGTCCATGACACATTATACAGATACAGACATTAAATCCGAAGTGAAAGCTGTATTTTTTCTGGAGCAGCCACCCCTCACGCGGGCAGGGTGGCTGCTCTAACCTGTTCACACAGGCGACAAAATAAAATGCCCCTTGATGCACATGTGCTGCTCACACAGGCTGTATGGCCCAGGCGTAGGGTGGAGTAGGGAAGGTTTTGCCTTTGCCATCCTAGGAAAAAAAAAATACAATATAACAAAATAAAATCTGCTGTCTGCATTGGAGCTTAAAGAGACACGCACTTAGCAAAAGTGTTCCAGACAGAATGTGAATACAGGTGTCCCAGCACAGACAGTGTGTGGAAAATAATGAGTTTTTTTTGAACATTAAAGGGCGCAAACATGTTCTAGTAGAAACTCAAAATACAACTATTAACCTGAAAATGAGCACACTAAGTCCTCTTTAAATACTAGCAAAAAAAATTGTCTGCAGCTGCCTTCATAAGCAGTAATTATGCATTTTTGACAACCATGTGCTGAGCATTTATACTGTGATACACAAAAGGTAAATATCATAACCAGAAATCACATTATACACTGGCAGTCTTTGCTTTTATGAGATGTACTGCAAATATATTATTCATCTCTTAATTAAGCACAGCATTATTATTTGATTTGTTCATCTCCATCAATTCATGTTAAAGCTGCTGCACATTTAGTTAATAAACCCCTCGATGGCGTGCTTTACAGCATCTCTAAGGTCTCTTAGCTGCTCTATAATCATTTACGGCATAGTGTTTCCTGTTGCAATAAAATTATATAAGCTGCAACTAGCCCATAATTTACCTAGAAGGATGTACAGTGCTGTATATCTACATTGGACGGATGAACAATTCCTGAATTCATTATTTCAGAAACAAAAACAGAGAATGAAACATACAACATGACAAGGTTTCATTGACCTAAACACAATCAGTCGGTATGCGAGTCCTTGAGAGGCCTCCGAATATGTGCCAGTGCTCACCGGTGACACTTTCTGAAAGATTGTATAGTGACACAGACAAGCATCATTACACACTTTCATGCTTCCCTTCTCCCTCTATGAAATGTCACTCCGAATTGAGTGTCCTTTCGCTTTGCCATGGCTGCGCTCTTTCCTTTTCACCACACTTCAGTTTTTCTCGCTTTGCTTGGTCACTATCTTTTACTCTCCATTTTCCTCAAATTTGTGTTCGTCTCCCTGCCCTTTCCCTTTCCACCCTCGCTGTTGGTGCTCACGATATCTTCACCTTGTCTTTATTTATCTCCTCTTCCTCTCCTTTTCTCTTTGCTTTACTCAGTTCTACTACCCTGGTCTAGTTTTAAAGCTGGCAGAAGTTGATTATGCACATACTGCACTTTTCAATTGATGAATTCAGGTGACATTTTTGGAGATGGTAAACCTGCAGCGACTGACTGTGTGCTCACAGTTGCTCAAGATATTACAGTGAAGAGATTCCAGCTGTGAGTTGGACAATGTGTCCATATTCTGCAGTAAAATCCACTGCTGTCACAGTGTCCTATCAGTTATTCTATTACTCACTGTCCATTGAACAGCTCTTCAATTTCACTCCAATCTGCCTATAATGCTATAAAAATGACTTGTCAGTCTTGAGTTATCTTAAGAACCCCACTGTTCTGTTATTTCTGCTCTCAAGTGGACCCTCATGATGGCCTCCACCACAGGAGGGAGGGCAGGCTTTTCTCTTTCAACCTCTTTCTCAATCGTTCTAGGATGATGGAGGAGGGGACCTGTGTGTGTAGAAAATAAACAAATGCACCCATGACAATAACCCATTCATCAGGGGGCATTATTACTGGTCGGGCCCCTGCCAGGTGAAGGCAGGCAATGAGGCCCCAAGGATTTATGACTGACGAGGGACAAAGCCAGTCCCAGTGTCTCGTAAATACACGACTGAATGGGGTAAATTTATCTTCATTACTCATTTGTTGAATTGTGAAAATCAACTAACTGTAAATGGATGGGACAGTGGGGAGGATCCTAAGCCTTATTTGTGTTCAATCTAAGGCAATATAACATTTATTACTTGAAAAGTTATTTTCATATCTCTATTTTTCATCTTTTCTCACAAACCATCATCATGTTCTATAGTTTCTGTATTAATTGCACTATCTTTATTTTTCCTTTGGAAATGGCTCTCTTTTCCCAGTCTGCTCACCTGACAGGGACGACATTTACCTTTTACCTGGCAGATACTGAAAATCAGGCTTCTTTTCTTGGTCTGGTGCGAAGTTAGGAATACACCATTACAGTATGAAAATAGGCAGGATAGACAGTTTAATTGCATCTTCCTTTCTGGCCTTTTGTTTGCATGGAGGAGAATTTCATCAAGTGTATGTGTGTAACATTAATTAGTTTGCCATTTCTCATATAGAAATGTTACAGGTTTTGTTTTGTGACGGGGAAAAGTCGATACAACACAGGCCTAGTAACTTGATATTTTGCTTGCCAATATTGTATTGATACACAGGGGCCAAGTATTGATATTTTATTATATAAATTATTAAAACTGCAAATAATAAATAAATAAAGACTTGGATACTAGAATATTAAAATCAGTTGCTTTTTCAGTCCATTAAAAGGAGCTGAGTATATTGCAAAATATTTAAAATTGCATTATCATCATAATGTGAACTATGTATCATGATCATATTGTATCATGGAGCCTTTGGTGATTCCCACCACTACAGTTTTGTATTTTGCTCCTACCATGTATTTTAAAAACAGCCAACTAATCCAAGAGCTACTCACACATAAAATGCAGAAAAATATTTTTACTATTACTATGTGTGTAATGTCACTGCATATGTCAACTGACACAAAGAAGACATTCCAATTATTGGGTGCTTTAAATATAAGAAACTGACATTTCCCATGACACTATGATTACAGCTAGTTAAAGGGTTAACACATTACCCACTAATAGAGCTTCTGACGTAGTAAAGTACAGGCATGTTAGGACTGCAACTATAGCTGGTTTTGTTTAAGAATATTTTTTTCTATTACCTGATTGTTTGGAAATTTTGCTTGATAATTAACTTATGATCATGATTTATTATTAAAACTGAGGTTGTGGTTAGTGATATTTTGGTCAACTGACTATTCACTTAAAGAGCAGTGTGTAAGATTTAGGGGGATTTAGTGACATCTAGTGGTGAAGATTGCAGATTGCAACCAGCTGAAACTGACCAGGTGATTAAAACCCTATCTAGAGAGACACTGTTTTGTTTGTCTGTAACTGACCAGGTGATTAAAACCCTATCTAGAGAGACACTGTTTTGTTTGTCTGTTCTGGGCTACTGTAGAAACATGATGATCTCCATGGTCGAGGACCTGCTCCCTGTGTAGATATAAATGGCTCATTCTAAGGTAACAAAAACACAACAATTCTGTTTTAAGATGATTATACACTAATAAATAAATAAATAAAAACACACTGATTATATTTTATTTATCTCTGCCAATATACCCCACAAAATCCTACACACTAGACCTTTAAAAAAATCATTTAAAGAACTTATTTGATAAGTTAAAATTGTGACAGAGAGAATTAGGCATAAACTGTACACACTTGCACGTGTGCAGACACAGACACACAAATACACTCACTGTCAGAGAAACGCTGCCTCTACATCAGTTCCACCTCTACCGAGGAAGCTGGCTTTTTGATAAAAGGGAGAAATGAAGTGGGAGAGAGAAGGGAGGGTGGGAAAGTGGCCAAAGCTCGGAGTAATGCCAAAGTAAATTGTAATGTAAGACAGGTCAGTGGGAGAAAAAAAAAAAGCTAAAACACACCGCTCTATTGCAGCACTCAAGCTACCTAGCCCATCATTTATTGAGAGAGAGCACTGACACTGAGCAGAAAAATAGAGGGGATATAGAAGGACATGGGAGGGAAATGAATTAAAAGGAAACAAAAAAGTGTCTGGAAGGCAAGGTGAGGCTGTATTGGACTGAGTGAAGGACATATATATTAAGGCGGATTTATATAAACGACTTGACACTTGCTATATTGACTTGTAAACACCTTTTAGCTGACTTCAAAAGAAGTGATTATAATTAGGAGGTGGTTGTAAAAAGACTTTGTTTACTTAATAAACACAATGATAAAGGTTGACAGATTGAACTTCATAATTAGGAAGAGGTGTTGCTGACTGAAAACCTAAATAACGAGGAAGATAAGAATAGTGATCACATCACCAACTGTGCTGATGTAGATTGTGACAAACTAACGGTGCCACGTGGATGAAAATGACATCCTCCCAAACTGCTTCCACTGTCTTCACGCCCCCAAATCTTCCAATGCAGAGGTGCGAAGCAAGAGCCTGAAGAAGCAGACATTTATACTTTCTGACGTGAGACGCAAATCCAGTTATGCTGCATGTGATTTGTTTAGTTATTATTATGCAAATGGATTCAGGGGCTGCTTTGGCAGATCTTTATTACATTGCCTCTTCCCTCTCTGCCACTCACAATCCTACACCTGGTGCAAACTAAAGCAGCGTTAAAAGGAGATTGAACAAAGTACACATGCTGTAAACACACGTACTCAAACTCACATTTCACACTTCTCTTCCCAGCAGTGTTAGATTGCAACTGAAACCTTTCTTGCACACCTGGTTTACTGTTCGCACTCACAACACTCGCAGCTAACAAGTCTCGAGGGAACGCTGGGACTGGGAACATCTTCCAGTCTGAATGCAAAAGTAGTAATCTAAACAATTTTTGTTATCGAAATCAGTCTGAAACTATTTTAAAAAGTCTAGCAGTGTACATTCTTGACACTGATCTGCCTGATTAGTTTCAAAATGTTGATATTTGTTTCAAGAAAAATCTTTGAAGAAGAATAACAAATATTACAGAAGAATTAAAGAATAATAAGTTATACTGTACTAGAATTACCACCTTGTGTTGATATGCCTCAATGTCTGTCAAAACGTGGATATTTAACAGACCTTTAGCCACCAAAATCTTATCAGTTTATCCTTGACTCAAAGTGGATGTTTGTGCCAAATTAGAAGAATTTCCCCCAGGGTGGTCTTGAGATAACGCTTTCAGGTAAATGGGACAAATGCAAGGTCACGTGACCTTGATGTTTGACCACCCAAATCTAGTGAGTTTAAATCCACGTGGACATTTGTGTCAAATTTGAAGAAAATCCCTCTAGGCGCTCTTGAGATATTGCATTTAAGAGAGTGGTGCAAATAGACAGACAACCTGAAAGAATAATGCCTATGCCTATCACTGGCTCAGAGGCAAAAAAGCATAAACCAGGGAGAAAAACACATATCATCATGGCAGAGCCAAGACACATTTTTGCAACGTGCAAGGAGACTACGTGCTGGGCTCAGACATCAATGAAATAAACATAGCCCTACGACACACCTCTTAAAGCCTTCATATCTTTGTCATAATAGATGATAAAACTTCCAAAACATAAGTTTGGAGCTGTTGAAAACATATCTTGTGTGGACAAAAAGTGTCTTTGCATCTAAGTCGGACAACTCTCAAGGATTCTTTCACTGAATTCAAGACGTAGGCTTCACAGTGCCAGCACCTAGTGTCCAACAGAAAAGCTGTAGGCTGGAACACACCCACAATGATATTTGACAGCTTAATACGATCTTAAAGCATTTTTAACACTTGAAGCCCCTTAAGCTATAACTGTATAGTCTTCTAAAGATTAAAAGGTCAAGAACATTTATGGAAAAAGATATGTAATCAGCACACAGCACTTGCAGTATTTTGCCTCCAGAATAAAATTATTTTCTGTGCTGTGTCCATGGTGGCTGCAGTTGGGATGAATAGGATTTCAATTTTCAATGCTGGACAATAGATTTTGTCCGTGTGATCACATCTCTGCTTGTCCTTCACTTGATAGATCTGTACTGGCGCTCCAGAGACGCTGATTTTAAAGGCTATTCACACTGACGTGGCGTTATGTAGGAGGGCGATAATAAGAAGCAAAAGAGAGGGAGAAGAGAAATGTATTCTTCTTGCATAATGGAGTAGACCCTGGCATTATGGTAATGACATTTCCTCTCAACACAATACAATGGAAGGACAGGAAAACCCCGAGGATGTAACAATGCATGTATATCGTCACAGGATGAATAGATTATGTTTTATGTCCACTCTGACAAAGACTCACTTTGAATAAGTGAAAATGTTAATGCACTGGTGACAGTGTACTCAAGAGGACAGTGGTTCTGATCATGTGCTGCTCATGAGGAGTCACCGCGGCAAACCAGTGTTGGCCTGACAACAGTGTCTTCAAGGCCGAATGCTACACAGATGACAAAAGGCAGTGGAAAATATAGATAATGTTGAGCTTGTAAAAGAAGCGCATACAGGAACTGAGTCAGGGTCTTAAGACGTTAAAGTCGTGTTCTTTTTGTCAGAGACTGTGGCCACAATTATCTTTTATACCAAATATATAACATGGTACTGTGTCCTTGAGCAGGACACTGAGGCCCTGTAGCAGCTCCAGAGTGGCTGTTACTGTTGCATATCTTGATCCTCTTACAAAGAAGGGTATCACAAGAAAAGTGTCCCTTGTAGTGAGGGGTTGCAGGGCTAAATTATCTATGTAGTACCACAATAACATTATGATTACACATAATATGGACAACCTCCCAAATAAGGCAAAGGGGATAGAAGCTGCTGGACAACAGCAGGGAAACGCCATTAGCGTTGCATTGAAATAAATCAGTGGATATGTGGATGTATGTACAGATGTATGTGTGGATGTATGGATGGAGGACAGAGGAGATGAGGAAATAGCATTTCGCTAAATTTTAAGGGCCACTCGTCAATGTGAGGTTGATTTTATGGTTTGTGGTTAATTTGGAAGCTAGTGAACATGTGGACTCTGTAGGGCCACTACCATGTAAACACATCATTTCACTAAGACATCACTCATCAAAATATGCCCATTCGCCAGGGTCAGGAGTTTAGATATCCCTAAGGATCCAAACATCTGGCGTGTCAACCAATTCTGTCTGGAGATACGGTAGATACCTGGTAAAAATAAAAACTTGTTTGCCTAACAAACAAGATTTGCTATGGGAGTCTAGGTTGTTGATGTATACAGTACACTCCAGTGAGTTCCCTTTGACCAAGGCACTTAACCCACAGCTGTTCCATTGAAGTTGTTTACTGGCAACAGACTTGGCAGGTACAAGGCAGGTTGGATATATGTAGTTCTACAATGCTGTTCTTGCAGACATTATGTTCCTTCGGAAAATATCTGCATAAATGTGCCTTAAATAAAAAGCTTCCGCTTGGTGCTGTTTCTCTCTTAGAAATCTCTGTTGTACCTTACAACACTCTTACCAAATATGGTTCATACTGCCAGCAGTGTAAATGTCAACCTCACAATGAAAATCCACTAATCAGTTCTGTCTTGAGTCACCTTTGCATGTGTGTGGGGGGGGGGTCGCAAAATACTTCGAGTTGCCACAGTAAGTGGTATGATGGTACAAATAGAACACTATAGATGAGGTTATCATGGATATCTGCTGAACAACTGACTGTGTTGGCATGCACACAAATTGACTATTGTTGTCTCTGCTATGTAGTGAGATCAAGTTGACCCAGATGTCTACATGAGCAACTGATGTGATTCGGCCTGTGAAACAGTCGCGGTTAGATTTAGACAATAAAACTACTTAGGTAGAGAAGAAGAGATCGTTTTTTTGGGTAAAATAAATGTGTTTGTCACTTAACATAAATATGTCTTGTGAGTGATGCACAATGACCATATGTAAACTATGTAACGTTACGTTAGAACAACATTGACTAAAACAACAGCCACAGGTACTTAAGTTACAGGTTAACATTGGAGTCAGTTGAAAGCCTGGTGGGTCTCATAAAGATGCTAAAGGGTGCCTTTGGAGTCAGAATCACATGCTCAGACAAAGTGTCAGTATTTGATGACCTGGGAATTAGAATGAGCTGGAAGTCTACCTAAAACGGGCTGAGATTGAACAATGTTAGCACTTGATTTAGATGGCAGCGTACAATGTCAAAGAGCAAAAGTTACTGTGCTGAATATGTATTACCTTTCTTTTTTGAGACTGTACCAAAAAAGGAGCATTATGAGAATGACCAATTCCACATGCTGCTTTGTTCACAAAGTTCTAAATTCTAACACAACTTCTCCAGTCAATTACCCCAAAATTTATACCTCCTGCAAAATATTCCAACAGGTCTTGTGCCCAAAAAATATAAAAAAGGTAGACCAATCAAACCATCAAGAGAGATATGGACCAAAAAAGGGTTATTAAACAACTTTCACCTTATCTGTACTTATACGAACAAGTCTGAATGCTTGCCCCAGGTTATAATTAATGTACTGCCAGACGTTCTTCCATTACAACAATAAGCACTGATTATCTTCTGGCCTTTCACATTTGTGCAACTAAAAGACTTAAAATTGAATTCCAGGAGGCACTGGGCTTCATGTGGTTTGGTTTCCCCTGGGATGGCCTGCACTTTCTATTGTGTAACCGACTGCTTTATAATTTGGGGAGTGTACAGGATTAAAAGAGCGACTAGTTTAGCTTGGTTTGTCAGACACTGATAGTAAACCACAAAGCAGAAAGAAATGCTTTGGTATGATCAAACGGCTAATCTCAATTTCACCGCTGGCAAGAGCACAGCTCGTTAAAAACTATGTACCTGTTTGTCTTTCTCTCCTCCTCTCTCCCCTTTGCCAAACCTCTCCTCCATATTGTGTTTCAATTTGTTCTGCTTTAGTTGAAAAAAATGGAACATATTCAATGCCATCTCTTTACAATTCTACGCAAGTATGCCTCATTAGAAAGCATCTTCAAAAGAAAGGGACAGGCACTGTCTGAATACTGCACGCCAAATTATCCCTCCTCCTTGCCTTTCCTCAACCTGAAAAACTCTTCATTAGGTTTATGCTACTGTTGTTGCTGTTACTTCTCATTTGCCATCACTGTATTTAATAATGACATTAATATCTTTGACATTGTCATATTCTTGGCATAGTAAAGCAGGGTATTCCCTTCAGGGCATGGTTGTTTGTGTCTCCTTCCTCTTCCACATGACCAACACTGTTTACTTCAACTTGAGCTTTACAAGGAAAATGCCAGATGCAAACCGAGCAGTACTACAACACCAGACGGCTGCTAAAAACAGGCAGCGCTCTGTTGTTTGCTTGACTAACTTTAATAATGCATCGCTCCAGTTTTCTGAATTTGCATTTTACATTTGTAGCCTGGGAGAGATCAATCACTGATTTCCAACATTAGTAATTCTGCTCCAAAACTGAGACTTTAATTTGTAAGGTCATGATATGCTCTGTACAGTACTCTTTGATGTTGCTATGTAAACAATGCAACAATGAGTAATACTGTGAACTCTAAGACTCTAAGCTCTATGATATAGGGGTTCCATAAATTGGTGAAAGATGCAAGAGGATATGGCGAAGGACATATTCTCATTGGCTTAAGCCAGAGGACATTCACTATTTAACATGAAGTGTCCTTGGTGATGTGTAGCACTAATGAATTAATGATCAATATATCATTGTTAAATTAATTGAGATACCTTGGCATGCTTAGCATAAACAAACAGGGACAACTAGCCTCTGTTCACCCCAAGTGGTATTTATGATGCGGCTGTATCTCAAAATGAAGACACATCATATAAACCCTATTGCTTCCTGTCACAAAGGGGATGCTGCTAATTTCCCCTGCTATCTTCCCTAGAGGAGGCTGCTTGTCTTCTGGCTGATGGTCTTGTTTATTTTTTTGCTAATTATACTGAGGCCTCAAAATGAACATGGTAATTACTAATGTTAAAATGCTACACGTAACACCTGGCGAGCATAAAAAAAAATGTTTCGGTGTTGGGGGGAAAAAAACCCCGATTTGTATTACACTGTGGTTAACAGTTGAAACATTTCACACCATAAATGTGAAATAATGAAACCAATGCCCCATCAGGGCCATGTGGCAAAATATCAAAAGCCACTACTGAAACAGGCAAAGCAGCCCGCACAATATGAAGCATTAAACAACAGGCTGTTTGATGCTTTCCTGCAGAGATGGAGGGGATGTGTTTGATGAAGGAAATCCCTTCGCCGGGTTTGAATTTATTCAGTGATAATTAACTACATTTTTACTGGAGCAAAGTAGCGCCTGGGGAGGGGTGTTGGTAACCGACAACAGTTTATACTGCTTAGGATCCCATTGGTGAACGTCTTAGGCAATCATAAGATCCCCAAAATAAAATTATTTTAAAAAGCCGCAGATGAGATTCCAAGACAGAGCGTTAACACTGTGTTCATTGTCTTGGCTTCATCTGATGATGTCACCAGTATATAACAGCCACACTATCATGCTAAATATTACTTAACATATGGACATAATAGTTAATTCAATTGATATAATTAAAATAGAAACAGACTATTTTTAAGAAAAAAACGACAGGTGCAGTATGGCATGGCTTGTCTGGGTTCAGACCTTTGAATCCACTCACTTGACTATTTCTCTGGCATTGTGACATGAAACACTCAAGTGTTTTACTTTAAATTCTTGAAGAAAACTTTGTTTTTCTAGCACGGTGAACGGAGAATCCAAAAAATTCAAACATTCTTCATGAATAGAAGTAATCAGGGTCTGCATTTAACAGCAGAAAACTATATCAAAACATCCATTTATAAACTCTCACACAACTCCTGCAGTATAATCCAAGTCTCATTTATCCAGTCGTAAAGTACTTCTCAAAGACATGCTTTTAGCATGGGGCGGC
The DNA here is from genome assembly GCF_006386435.1 of Epinephelus moara. NCBI lineage: Eukaryota > Metazoa > Chordata > Actinopteri > Perciformes > Serranidae > Epinephelus > Epinephelus moara. Next base: position 9,344,833 of record NC_065522.1, on the reverse strand, counting down.
TATGGCTCAGAGGTGGAGCAGGTCGTCCACCAATCAGAAGATCAGCGGTTAGATCCCCGGCTCCTCCTGTCTGCATGTCGAAGTATCCTTGAGCAAGATACTGAACCCCAAATTGCTCCCGATGATGCTTCCATCGGTGTGTGAGTGAGTTAAAACTTGAGCAGCAGATGGCACCTTGTATGGTAGTCTTGGCTACCAGTATATGAATGTGTGTGTGAATGGGTGAATGTGGCTCGTAGTGTAAAAAGCGCTTTGAATGATCGGATGACTAGAAAGGTGCTATACAAATGCAGGTCCATTTACCATTTACCATTAATGTTAGCATGTAACAGGTTAGTCCCAAAGTTTCTAGCACAGATGAGAAGCATGCCTGGGCACACGTGCATTTAAACTCAAAATGCACATTATACTGCACGAGTAGTGTGAGAGTTTGTAAATTGACGTTTTGATGGAATTTTCCCTCATTAAATGTGGGCCCTAATTACTTCAACTCATGACTAATGTTCCTTTTTTTGGATCCTCCATTCACCATAGAGGTATATGAGGAAAATACTTTCTTCACAAATTCAAAGTAACACACGGTGTGTATCTGAATTAAAATTATACAAGATTCAGGAAGACATGTTGGTCTCCAGTGATTGGTTAGGGGAAAATGGATCTCCCTCCCCTACGTAAATCAGTTAGAGTGGAGGCAATCTAAGACTGAAGATGAAACCGATTGTAACATGTTGGCAGGTCTGTCTGATATCGTGCAATGAGATGGCAGATGCCAATTAGTTTTAGTTTGGCATGCCTGAGCTTATTTTGAGCTTAAGAAAGACTCTTTAACAAGGTCTTCTTATTTCCTCTGTGACAATTCAAATAGAAGAAGCTTCAATCTTACAGTGGAGCAGGAAATTTGTTCTGACCCAAGTGAGAACAAATTGACCCGAACAAGTAGTCCTAGTTTGATAATGCTATATTATGCAAGTGAAACATATGCATATGGACTAAGGAACACTCTGTTCCTCACTACTTTTTTAGCATAACACTGAACAATAGCTCCAGTAAGCTATGATTAAGGTCACGTCTGCTGGTCATGTGTCCTACTTTCCATATCCAAATCACAAGCTCTAAGATTCCACACTCCCTAAATAGTGGTATCATATTAAGCTTATTGTGATTCATGGCATTTTTTATCTGAAAAAATTCTGTAATTTATCTTTATTTACAAAGCTTTTGATAAGAATCCTTTCATGAGTTGTGCTGCACAATCAACAATGTTTTTTTAGGGCAAGAGGGCAGAAAGCTGCTATCACTGTATACTGCAGGTTGTCAACAGGATGACGAGGCTGCGTCCCCTGTACAGTGTGCGTTCAACATGTCTTCTTCTGAAACTGCCATTCACTATACAGAACTAGATCCACTCAGTGCTATCCTCAGGGACTGTGTGTGCTGCCCCCTCGCCATACTTGAGCTGACAAAGAGGGATGCCTTGAAGATTTTTTTTTGCCTGTCCAAAAACAAAGAGAAAGAAGACAGAGAGCACAAAACCTATTTTCCCCATTTTCTCTGGGCAATTACACAGATAAAGCTTGGAAAATTGGGTTTTTTTCCTTTGAAATGCAGGCAGAAACGGTGTTAAAACAGAGCACAGATATTGTGAGAAATGGCTTATTGTTACCATTTCTTCTGTGTTTGATTTGCAAAGCTTTGTGTGTGACTGCTGAACAGTCAGAAAAAGCATTAATAGCATGCTGTGTGTGTGCCTGTGTGTATGCAAATCTAAGAGGAGAGAAAAATTCTGTCTATCATGTTTAATAGAACATATGTTTACATATTTGTCAAGAGTCTTTCTTCACTTGCATTCATGTTTAGCTTTGGTGCTTTGCTCCAGTGTTTATGGCACTACAGTGTTTGAGCCGTGTATGATATTTTGGCAGGGGAATGGTCACAGCACTACAGAGCAGGGTTTGAATGCCCAATTAGACGGGGGAATTGCGGATAGAGACATCTTCTCCACACTAAGGTCCTCTGAAGCGAGATTTACAACTATTATTTTTTCCCACTAGCACCGAGCTGCCTCAGCCTCCATCCCCTGCAGGCGAGAGTTGCTCTGATAAAGAAAAGGACCCGCGAAAATAAAGAAGTTTCTAAACGGTGGCTCACAGATTAATAACACAGATGGAGGTTTACTCCCCAGCCATGTATACTGTGTTGATTGGGCACAGAAAAGGCAAAATGGCTGCCTTCTGTTTCATTTGTGAGGGAAATCATTCAATGAGGCGTCTGCACTATTGAATATGCAAATGCAACCATTGTCGCTGCATGGCTCTGCGGCGGACAGCTGAGGGATCTTGTCGGTGCACGCTTGGTTGGTGATGTTTTATAAGATGGAGGTGCAATTGTCTATTAATCACTCAAGCTGAGTGAGGGAATGCTAACACCAGTTGTATTGCTTGGAGAACAATGTTTGTTCCAATAATGGGTAGACAGATTATATTTACATTGTGTAAACTATGATGACACAGCCTGGTCTCCCTCCCTGGGCATCAAAATATGCCCCCTCGGCAGTGTGATGCTGGGAATACCCTTTAGCCTCTATATGAAATGCACCAGTCTCTCCACCAACTCCAATGTAAACCCATCCACATCATAATTAGAGGCTCAGATCAACGTATGTAGTTTAAAGAGCTTCAAAGTCTGCTTACTGTGGGTGGGGGTGGAGGTGGATGGTCGGGTCCAACAAACACCAGACTCTGACCCAGGACAATGATGTCTGAGACCAATAAACAATAACATCTGTTGTGGCATTCTTGTCATTTAAAGCCTGGTGTTAACCATAACCAAGTACTATGTTGCCCAAACCTGTCGACCCTGTCTTACCACTGCATTTATGCCACTGACAACTGGTTGGTTTTTTGGCAACATCTGCAATCCTTTCCTAGCCATAACCGAGTAGTTGTGTGCATAAATCCGTAGACCCCTTCTTACCGCAATGTTTGTGCCACTTGAAGCCAGGTGTTTTTTAAGCAACATCCACAAACTTTTCCTAACCATTACCAAGTACTTTTGTAGCCTAAACCTATCCAGCAACCCCTTCTTACTACCAACCCCTCTATGTCAAGATACAATGCAAATAGGTGCCCCTGGCGCCATTTTAGTAACGAATGAGCTTCTGCCCAAATATGACAAGTAGGAATGAGAACATGTTGAGTGACAGCCGAAGGTGTAAGTTGGTTATGAACCTCTGCTCATAGATTGTATAAAAGAAGTGGAAACAGCTGCCATGAAATCACCCATTGATTTGAGTGTGGCATTTTGGCCATCGCCATCTTGTTTTGTTTTTTTTTAAGCCAAGAGAAACCATAGTTGGAACGAGAGGGTGGATCAGATTGACACAATGTCGATGACACATTGCTACTCCTCTATCCCGATTGACAAGTTGCAGTAGTAGTAACTTGTGAATCATGAGATAGCCGTGCCCCAAGGCATACCCTGCTTTATTGTCTATTTTACTCCAAATGGGACCGTTATTTACATAATGAACATCATGCCGTAGTGACTGAGACCATACACTCACCACAAAAATCTGAGGTAATGAATCAAGTGAGATAAAGAGGGATTGTCTCTTAGACTTCTATACAATTGCTCTTCTTTGTGCAACCAGTGGAGTTGCCCCATGCTGGCCATTAGAAAGAATGCAGGTTTAAGGCACCTCTGCATTGGCTTCACTTTCCAGAACTGGAGGCTATGTCTTTTAAACAATCTTTGCTTTTATTTGTTCAGACAGGACACAGTTCAATATGTCTGAATATGTTGGAAGAGTCTGAGACGAGGATGATGTGGGATAATGGTCTGGCTAAGACATAAACCTAAAACAGCACTGTCCAACACCTACATGACAGCAGCACACTCCCTTAAAAGCCTCACTGACTGCCTGACTGAGAGTTGACTGACAGCAGCCTTTGCCACAGCCTAGACAGAAGCAATCGATCAAAAGAAGACCCTCCTAATTACAGAGATCAGTTATTACATTTACTGTAACGGATCTCCAGAGGAGATTAGCCACAGAGAGTGCGTGGATACACAGGAGACTAGTTTTATCTATAAATCACATACAATGTGTAATGAATACATATTAAACTGCAGCCTGCTAAACGCAGAAACCTTGAAAGCAAGCATTCATTAAATCAACTAATTACAGATTCCTCTATTGACATCGCAGTCTTGTGTGAGATGGGCACACAAATAATGTGACAATTATATTTCTCCTCCAAAGCATAATAGGCCATGTGCATGATGCACTTTATTTGCATTTCACCATTAAATTTTGTGAGACCAGGCTGCTAAGTATATGTCTCACTGCTAAAACCACAGGATCTAATTTTACACTCTTCATTCCCTATGTCTACATTCTACGAAAGCTTGTTCCGTCTTCAGTACCCTTGTCTATAACCCAGCATAAGGACACTGGCACAGTGCCATTCCTCTATAACCCCCTCCCTTACAATTATCCTTCTTAATTGCACTTCGCATACCCCAAAGGAAACAAGAAACTGAAAAAAGTCTGTCTATAAATCATGTCTTCCCCTAAAAAAGCTTGGGGCCCCTTTTGATCTTTTGACTCCTTGCATCCTTCAGTGGCCCCAGGGGCTCACCCTGACTTCTGATGTGTCTTACACAGCAACCCACAGTAGCCTCAAGAGCATTCCGAACTCTAGGGCATGACACAGACCAAATCAAAGTGAATCATCCAGAGCAAATGTTAATGTTACGACAGACAGACACTCGAAAGAGTTTAGAAAGAAGCTACCATCTGTCCACAATGCGCACTATCAACATCACAAGGTCTTTCTGCTGAGTAAGAATCTCTTTCCCTTTGACTTTCTACTTTTATTGTATTGCTGTCACTCTTAAGCTCCACAGACAGCCACTCTCAAGCATCCAAATAATACATCAGAAAACCTGATTTCTGAGGTCTGAAGCTGACAATTACCTGAGCTTCCAGTCCCAGTCTAACAGCGCACCAGAGATGCCTATTCACATTTAAGTGCCTTGTAACCACAGCTATTATTCCAAGATGATTCACGAGGGCAGGGTAGTTTGAAGTCAAAGAAGTAAAGGTGTCTCCATCAAAAGATAGTCATCATACTACAGCTAAAAGTCAAGTGTGTCCAATTTGACGGTGAAAAAAAAAGATAGAGACAACAAAAAAGAGCAAAGCACAGAAAGGATGAAGTGATAAGCTGTTATTGTTTCTGGTACAGTTATTTTTTCACCTTGGTCTGTTGTTGCATTTGGGTCATATTGGGATACCAATCGGTAAAGGATATTGCTTGTATATTGCCCTGTCCCTGTAAAGCCAGCCATCTGCTGAAAGGGGTGGTGGTGGGAGAGAGGGGGTGGGGTCATCTTTCAAGGTGAAGAGGATAGGCTGGCACAGATGCTGCCAGGCTTTTGTTAAGTTTTATTTCACCCCCCTGTCCACTCTTGTTTGGCAAGCACATTTACAATTGGCAGCATCATTTAGTTTTCTCTGGTTATCCCGGCCAATGAACCGAAATGTCCAACACTTCAGGAAATAAAAATCTAGAAAATGCAAATCCTTGTAAACCTGAGATTTTATGAGTGGTTTTTCTGCGGTATGGGTAGAAAAAGTTAATACCTTGAATTGTTATTTTGTCAATTATCTAAAATTTAAAAATTAAAAAAAAACAGAAAAGTAAGAATTCCTCAGTGACTAAGAAAACCAATCGATGTAGAGTGGGGCTATTGTAGAAGCCGCTGTGATCCTGGAAGTGGGTCTAATTTAGATGGATTTGAGCTGGCATGTGTTCATGGCCACCTTCCAACAACACTTAAGGGACAGACCAAGGATGACACTGGAATACTTATTCCCTGTCAGTGGTAATGTTTTCAAGAGGAATGCATCACTGAGGCCCAGATGAGCCTGCTGTTACCTTTGAGGTCCAGGTTTCGGGCTCCATTGGAGTGCTGCGTGACGGTGCGTGAGTCGATCTTAAGCGTATGTACATTGTTGGCGTCCCGGGACACCACCACGTTGTGCCACTGGTTATCGTTGAGCGGCTTGTCCGAGTTGCCCTTCATCAGCGACGGCCCATTGCCGAGATCAAAGACGTAGTGGACGTATCTGCGAAGAAAGACATAAGAGTATGTGTTTGTGTTGTCATTAGGGATGTCCCGATCCAGCTTTTTCACTTCCGATCCTATACCGATATTACAGCCTTGAGTTTTGGCCGATACCGATACCGATCCGATCCAAGCGCATAGTCATGTCATGTCAGTCATGTTAGAAAAGGTTTGATCAAGCGATATTACTCTAACAAGAACAACTACTTAATCGGGTTAGTTAGAATGATCCACAAGAGTTGGTATGAGAAACTGACCTGTTTATTGTGAACAGGGTTAAATAAACAAACTTTAAACTTGAACATTAACATTAAGTAAAAAATATAGCTGGTTTGCTTTGGCTGCTTTGGCCCCTTAATAAATAGAAAATATATCAACACAAGAAATCTTTAAAATGTCTAACATTGAAATTAAAATAGCAGCAAGACTCCACACACTTGTGCTTTGGCCCCCTAATAAATAAAAAATAGATTAACACCACAAAACATTGTTGACATTTAACAAACAATGCAGCCTTTCCTTTTCAGTTTTTTTTGTAGTGTCAGTGTCAACCTGGTGCTGCTGTTTCCTGTGTGTCTGAATGCTGGCCTGGTGGATTGATAGTAAGTGCTGGAGCGGATCACTGGAATGGACTGCTTGAATTGCGGAGCACTGGGCTGGCCGGAAAACCTGGATTGGACTCCATGAAAAACCGGATCAGAGTTCTTGGATCGGGATTTTTCCATGCAGTCCGATCCGATGCTGATGCACGTTTTTTGCTAATATTGGCGGCCGATACGGATCCGAATATTGGATCGGGGCCTCCCTAGCTGTCATTATTACAATGCAGCAGCTGTTCTTGAAGGAATGGAAACAAAATCATTTCTGGAAATGGTGGCAATCAACAGTACAACATGTTTTCTCTCAATAACAGGCACTGATGACAGGTCACAATCAACAACACTCAACCTCCAATTGTCCTGATGAAATGAAGTGCTCTCCTATTTTGTCTCCAATGTCTCCATCCTGTGTTCTGTCTAAGAAATTACTTTTGATATAAATAATACGACCAGTTTATGTTGCTGCATGAAGTTTGGATTTATTTTTTGTTTGCTCTCCGGTTTGACATGCAAATACAGAAACCTGTTTTTGTCTAAAAGCCCCTGTTTGCCCAAAGGCAGACGAGGTGGCACAGTTCCCCCTTTCTCACAAATATGGCTGCCTTTTGTGTTTTGGGTAAAGGCTATTGTGGCTGTTTCATTCAAGGTATGTAGGGTTTTTTCCCACCTTGATTCCAATTCCTTTATGTAGTCTCTTGTCTTTGTGTGACAGAGGCAGCTCAGGCTTTTGTGTTGTAACAGTGCTAACAATAGAGCACAAGAGGAAGAGAGATACAAATGCAAAAGCCTCTTTTTGATACTCTAATTATGAACAGCTTTTAGGGTGATACAATTCACAATTTGAAGCAGTTTATTTTGGGTGTGTGCTAGCTTCTAGCTTGTAGAAAATTGGCCAAATACTTTGCTGGCCAGAGAAATGCATTATGCTCACATTTATGCATTAACAGTTATCGGTTAATGGATTGTAAAATAAATACCCAAGAGAGAGGTTTTCAAGAAAAAAACAGACATGAATATAGTTCTGTTTTCCAACGGTATGCGCAGCGTTCAGCTTAGCTTTTAAGACGACTGATTATGATTACTTGTGCTGAAGTCACTTTCATCCAGCCAGCCCTGATTCACAGCAGCATTAAATGACTCACTGATCTGGGTTAACTCTAGGGAAAAAAAACAACCTATGATTCAGCTCATGTATTGTTTTGTTGCCAAGAACATATTTCTAAATTACGTGATTTGTGTGGTGATCAATTGACTATTCACCAAGCTCCTCACTGTGTTTCAAATAATGTGCAACTGGGTTAGAATTAGCAGAAAATAGGACTGGAAATGGACTGCTTGTACAAAGTGATATTGTGTTACAGCAAAGGAAGGTGCGTGACTTTCAGCACAAATCACGCGGGACTCACCCCTTCACCAGTTCCACGACAATGAAGTCACTCCCGTCCCCAGAGTTGAAGAGCATCAGGCCGTCAGGTGTGGTGGTTTTGAACTGAAAGAAGAGGTGCATGGAGGCGTAAGCTTGTAACGTTGCTAAAGCTAAGTAGCTGCCTTTCGTTCGAAACGTCACCGGATCTGCAATGATGTGGCGCATGCCAAAGCGGGCATTCAGTTCGCAGTAGGAGATGTCACCGTTTTTGCACTGGTCAAGGTAGGGCACCCCATTGAAGGTCAGGCCCTGGAGATGGCCAATGAAGTTTGAGGGCACCACGGATATGAAGCGCCGCTCGGTCATGATGCCTGTCTCGATGTTGTGGAACTCGAGACGTGTGTGGGCACCAGTCATCTGGCCTGGAATAGTGGAGGGAACAGAAAACACAGCGTTAATTCAGAACACAAGTGGCAACACATTCATTGCTATGTTCTCCTTGAGGCAGTAAAAGGCATGCTGGGAAAATGTGAAGGATTATGTCACATTGTAACACTGACAGGATTATAACCATTCTAAGCATTTGATATTTTCTAAAGCACCATATGTTAAACTTCTAGTTATTCATAACTTCTGTTGAAATTGTACGTCAAACTTAATTTCATCATGGACATATTAAAATGCATTTATAATGCATTTCACTGTAAAGCAATGCAAATAAACTCTAATTTACTGTATCTGATGTGAAAATTAAGTGAAAAGTACACATTATATGGCTTTGGCTTTTTCTTTATTATGCTTATTAGATCTTAAAATTGATTTCAGTTGCTTTAGAAAACTGTGTGTGTACAGTATATGTTTTTATTGTGCAGGTTCACAAGGGTTGAGCCTATTTGTCTAACCTGCTGTGAAGGAAATTATCCAAGCATAACATTGCAGAAAATCTCTTGTTACTGCTCTACATGCCACAATTTATATTGTGTTTACTGGGAGATGTGGAGTAATGAGCTTGGCAAGCTGCCGATTTAAATGCCTTCCCTGCTGCAGCCTGGCCAGCCTCGCAAGGACTCCCCGGGTGCTTCCTATTTTCTTCTCTCCCATGAACCAGTTTGTGAACCAGTCAGAACATCACAGGGTCATTCTTTGCTTCTGGCCTCAGCGTGCCCACTCTCTTCCCTTCATCTAGCTCACACCTTTTTCTCTCCTCTTCCCTCGTCCTTTGCCCTGCCATCCTTTTGCCTGAGGCCACAATACTGTGAGTGCCTGTGACTCCACCTCGTCTCCTGACCTTTCATTCTTCTCTTGCTATTTTCTTCAGACGTTGGCAGAACCTGTACCTCCGTACTTTGTACACAGTTGCTCACGCACTGCCGGTAAATGCTTGAAGAAGTATCATATTGTCCAGCCATTTAAATGAGACATAGGTGGGTTACATTGGAACCATATTAAGGTGTACTCGCCAATTGGTAATGAATTTTCATCTTTGAAATATTATGACATTTACGTACAGATAAGCACCTTTTAGCTCTGTTACCATTTTCCCTAAATCTCAGTTTAATAGTAAGTGAACGAACCACATGCCACCTCCATGTCTGATTCATTATCATCATAATTAGTCACATTCCACTTTCAATTGAGTCGTTAATGACAAATGGCACAACAGTTGACTCTATGTGGGTGGATGCGTTACAGCGGAGTAATACATGTGGATTTGTGACTACATCCTCACACTCACTGAGGTCTTGATCACTGCCCCTCACCCCAAATTAATCCCTCAATGTAGCGAACACAACTAACCTTCCACTGTGACATTATCCACAGACAGCTGCAGGCTCTTGCCTCTTCGCACCACCTTCACCGTGTGCCACTCATTGTCGTTCAGCTTCTGCCCCGCGAACAGCGTCTCGGGTCCTTTGCCTGTGGTAGTGGAGTGGGGGGGAATCAAATCACAAACAGCACAGCAGGGAATGCTGTGCGGGCCCACTCATGCACCCACACACACACAGTTCATACACAGTAGGTGACAGTGCCAGTGGAGAAAACCTGCATGTTTGTGAGACACATTCACACTATAGATTCTCCCTGTATAGTGGAAATGAAAGGAATCAAATATCCAGCCTGACAGACTGTAAAATCGAATGTCCTCTCAAAAGCTCACAGTGTTGCAGCATGATGTCGTCAAAGGCAGTGGGAGAAATAACCAGTTGAGGAAGTCAATTAGAACAGGCAGCCAACGACAACTGGAGGTGCTGTGTTACAGACGTTACATTAAGTCGTGTTTAGGACAGTCTGGATGGGTGAATCTAGCAGTTTAACCGCTCATCCCCCAAAATGCTGTCCCCCTTCCCCTCTCCTACACTCACCTCTCTTGTTGTTATTCTGCCTCTGCCACTGAAAGAAACAGTTTGATGCATATGGGAAATGCTTATTGGAGCCATATTTACATAAACGCATTTTCAAAGTGGGGAACAAGCTATTTATATCCTGCCAATGACAGGGCCTTATTACATCTACATTAGAACAAATTGTTGACGTTAGGGAGTGACAGCAGGGGAGATTTTGATTGAGACAGCAGTCATGAATTCCTCTTTCATTGACGAGTTGACGTGATTCACGGCTAAAGTCAGGGCAGTGGCTGGTACTGGTTAATAGCTGTCAAAGTTTGTTTAAGGGCTCAATAATAGGCATACAAGAGTGAGGAAGTATGTGATGTGACAACAAAGAGGAATCATCTCTCACATGGCTTCAGAGGCTGAAATGATGGCCTGCCAGCAGTGGGCGTGCACAGTGTCATGGTACCCAGGTGAAGGTAATCAGAGATAAGAGGGAAGAAGGAGGATTCTGCAAACAGCAGCAGGGCAGACTGAAATAGCAGAATGCCGGAGGAGAGTAGTCACTTCCATTAAGCCACCTTCTGTACTCTGTGCACTTTTAGGCAGCTCTGGAGTGAAGCAAGGGCCATTGTCGCTGGTAAATAAAGAAAAGTGACTTCCAAAGACAATGGCTTTCTTACACCATTAGCGCTGATGATTTGTTTATTGCAGATCTAATATTAGAAATCCTACTCTGCTTCCAGGGACTTTTCTGACTAGTTGGCTAGCTGGAGCCTGAGTGTATTATACCAGGTGCTCGACTGGATGATATAGAACAGCCTGGTGAAATATGATTGTCCACTTCCCAGTTGTGTGTGGAATTATGTAGTCTAGATGAAAAAAAAAAAAAAAAGTCCCATCAATTGATGGCCCTGCCTGGCAAGAACATACACATGGCCCACTGGAGAATTGTTTTCCCATTTACTCCTGTTACTTCTTTTTTATTATATTGTTTTTTTTTTCATGGGCTTTTTGTCTTCAGCCACATGAAATTGGAAAGAGAGACTTTTGATCACACCATGTGTGAAGTAAATATAAAGGAAAAGGCTGCAATATTGCTGCAAAGAGTGGCTGAAAGTTGCCAGCAGAGAAGTTAGAGCTGATACAAAGACAGATAGGAGGACAGAGGGGGAAATATGAAAACGGATGAAGATGAAATAAAGAAGAGTGAAAAGAACCCAAGAGAAGAACTAAGAAATGGAGGAACAAAGTGCAACCGAGCAGCAGCAGCAGCAGCACAGCCCGCTGGCTGATGTAAGATTGTAAAAGTTATAAGAGTCTAGTGCAGCACAAATGAGTGGGAATGGCTACCCTTTAGAATAGGGTCCATGTAATATTTATTTGGCTTGGCTGCTACAGGCCGCAGGAGAGCAAGGGCCACTGCTGCACACCTAGCAGGAGCCATTTGGCTATAATACCACTAACAATGGGGGGCTGAAGATATATGGGCTGCTCTGGATGGGCTAGCCAAGCAACAAAAAGCTCCGGGCAAAAGGTGGTATAAAAGTGAAGCGAGGGACCTATTAGGTTGTAGGAGCAAAGCGCGACACAGTAACAACAACACTTGAGGAAAAGTTTGGGATGCAAGTCACACACTTGGTTGTAGGGGTCAAAGGTTGACAAATAACTTGCTGTGATCAAAAGTATGACTCTGAAATTAAAACATTACCTTTTGGCATATTTATTCATTGGCTTTACGCCCAGATCGTTATGCCATGGGTGTTACAGCAGAACAATGACGGCTTCGAAACCACATATTGATGAAGCACCTGGTGTTGGCTCAATGCGGTGTATTGCTGACAGCAAAGTGAAGCCTCACTTTACTGCCCAGGTAACACTGCAAACAAGGAAGTTGAGAGCAGGGTTAAATGAGCCGCTAAGCCTCTAATTCAGCCACTGGCAGAGGGAAGTACTCACTGCTGGAAAAACAAAGGGGGACGCAGGGCTCATTAATAAAAGAGCTGGCGATTATTAAAATGCAATTAATTCTCATCCTGCCACTTGTGCCCTCTCACTTTGTCTCAGAGATCAGCAGGGCAAAGGGCTGTGATCACACAAACAGAAGCTCCCTCTCTTTTCATCTCTTTTATTCCCATCCCCTCTCATCCTGTCACTTTTTCCTTTGCACTTTCTAAACGTGTGGGAGCTGAAGAGGTGTCAGGGAGATTTCTTAACTAGTGTAAAAATAGCCAGGACTGTGGACTATCTTCATTGACTGTGTCAGCACACCATAAATGAGAGGTGTGATGTTTGCGGGCTATTGCGTAATTACCAGCAGTCATCCATCATTGGTGGCTGTGTTCTCTCTGTAAACAACCTTGATTAATGCAATCGGATCAATGGAACACGAGCCGTCAGCCATTGGCTGTGGGTTGTTGCCATCAGTCTCTATTCAGGCTGTGTGGTTGCTGTTGCAGCAGTGAGTACTTGAACACAGTTGTATAATCATTATGTCTAAACCCTAATCAAAACAACTTCAGGGAGTGAAGCTGCTCATCAGTCAGTGATGACAACATTTCCATCATGACAATCAGGAAGTGAGAGATGAAAAATGTTTGTTTGCTCTGACTGTGTACAAGTGGCACAGAGATCAAGATGTCTCTCAGATTAATGTTTAAAATAGAAGGAGCATTTCACAAACTGAATATGTTGCAATGTAGAAACAGGACTAAAACACTACTGTGAGATAGGTTTTGTTTTGTTTCAGTTGCATTCTGCATGAAACCAGTCTAATGTGTGGTCCAGCTTACATCCCCAATGTCACTCAGAATCATCCTCGACTGATTCTGGCCACACAGCAAACCCAGTGAGCTTCCCAGACACGGTTGTTAAGCTAACAAGTGCGCTGAAGTCTGATGCTGGCCAGAGGGCTTGAAGCCGGCCAAAGAGGAGCGATCAGTGCTAGCCAATGTATTGGCCAAAACAACAGTGCCACAGCATGATAGGGCCACGGGCAGTCCCTGGTAAGTCTGCTGCTGGCCCAACAGTAGACAACAACAGAGCCAGTCATGAGTCATGCAGCCATACATGGGGGCAAGTCATTGTCAGGGTCGCTCAGGCATATGTGGTTTGTGTTGAGATTGTCGGGTCCAGGGATAACAGCAAGGGGTGTCAGCAGGTCAACATTTGCTTGGAGGGAGTGGATGTGATGATGTATCTGAGCTAACGAGACAGTTCATGCCCCAATCAACTTAGTCACACTGGTGGCTGGAAAAATCTACTGTACGTTCAAATGCCACTGAAATTAAGATGAAGCAACCCAGTTGCCAGAATAAATGTTGGCATTGTATATTTCTGGAAAATACAGATACATTACATTTGTACATTTCATATGCAGTGGATGTGTTAAAACTTCATGCCCTTTAAGTTTCAGTTCTTGTGAAATTGCTGTGGTTAACTTGTTTAATTCTGAGCACAAAAAAAGCAACTGGTTAGGGTTGGAAAAGATCATGTTTTGGCTTTACACAGCTGGCCACCAATGTCATTAGACGCCGTTACTGACTTTAGGTTGACTTGTCACTCAAACATCTCATACCAACGTCACCTTGACGTAACATACCAACTTTTAGCCATAAGGGATGAAAAACAAAACCCAATATCTGCAAAATGTCATAGTCAACCCAATTTCCATTCCAACCTAAATTTAACATCTATCTGATGTAAGAGTCTAATGTCTCTCTGAGGGCATTGACATTCAGTGCCAGCTGGGAGAATATTAAATTTTGTCGCAACAAACATGGCTAACAATGTGCCATTTAAAAATACCTGGTTTTGTCGTAACGGACATGGCAGAAAATGTTGTTTGTTGTTCGTGTACCGTCGTTTACCACTGTCTGCTGCTTGATCTCACCTAGGTGTCATGAGATCCATCCATGCCCTCCACCTTGTGATGAGAAACTCAGTGCAAATACATGTAATCTGATCTATGTCACTCTAAAAATGTTGCTATGATGCATATGAAAGGAACCAATGTAACATATATGTAGTTTGCAGTAACATACAATACTGACATTTTATTCTAGTGATGAGGCTGGATTTTGATCAGTGGTAAAAATACATTTATCTTCATCACTGTCACTTTGGAAAGTCTCTAATCTGCTTTCACAGATCAAAAGAAAATGTAACATTGAACAGATAAATATATCCTAGAACAATGCTTTGCCCTGAAAATGCCACTGACTAAACTGAACAGGGGAACCCGAACTACTATGTCCACTTCCACAACAGCGTCATATTCCCTCTTACGAGGTTTGACAGATCGTGCCATCGTCAAGCATGAGATACAGTTGCGAATGCAAGTTCAAGCTCTGCGATTCAAATTCCCTGGAAGAGAAAATAATTATGAGCAACTAGCACTCAGGGACTTTTGAGGTCATGAGTTTCTGCAAAGCCACACACATTTGTGCATCCCCACTCGCAAGCACACATGAGAGAAAAGAAAATATAACAGTGGACTGCAGTCCAATTAAAATGGCTCAAGAAAGAAACACAGTATAGTGTTTCATTCTCGGCTCAGCAGCCCCACTCTCAGGAAAAAAGGGAGGACGTTGATTCTGTGGGTTAAAAAAAGAGGTCTTGAAAGAAAGAGATGGAGGAGGGGAAGAAGATAACAGAAAATGTGGGGATGAGGGTGGATACCAGCTGATTGAAATGGATTTTTCATGCAGAACAGCAGAGGAGGATAAAAATCCAACCAGAGAGACCAAATGCTGACCAGGGGGAATAGTAATGCCTGGCTTCTTTGTGAATTCATATGGAAAAGAGGGGGATAAAAAAAGATGTCTCCAGAAAATTCCAGTTTAGCAAGAAGGACATAATGTTGTAATCGAAGTGGGAATATGTGTGTGTGCGTGCAGTATAAGCGTAGGACTTTATTTATGTTCATGATTAGCATTTCACTACCAGGTGATAGACCTCAGGCAACCCCCTGCTGTGCACCCATCTGGGAAAGCACAGTGAACTAGACAAAC
The DNA here is from genome assembly GCF_006386435.1 of Epinephelus moara. Classification (NCBI taxonomy): domain Eukaryota; kingdom Metazoa; phylum Chordata; class Actinopteri; order Perciformes; family Serranidae; genus Epinephelus; species Epinephelus moara. The sequence goes on along the minus strand of NC_065522.1, from coordinate 9,329,394 downwards.
TGTACTGTACACACAGATGTATGCACATACTTGTGCTAGTGCAAACCACTTTGAAAATGTGTAAAGAGGATGCACTTAGTTCTTTGCAACTAAAATCACAGGAGATATGCTGCAGGGTTGTTATTGTATGTTCTGAATGGCTGCCGTTGAATAATAATGTTCATTATGCAATTTGAAAATGTCAGGAATCAGGAGTGGGCCATCAGCAGTGGGGGGGTGATGCACGTGAACTTTCATTCGTGTCAGAACTGCATTGACATTAATCTTAACAAATCCTACTAAACTAAGCATTATTTGGAAATAGGTTTAAAAAATGTCTTCATGGATAAGTATATTACATTGATATTTTACACAAGGCAATTTATTTTGCACAAAATTAACTGTGTTATTCTCTGCGTACGTGATTCTGTGTCAACTAAGCATGTGTCAGACAGAAAACTGCAGTCTAAAATTAATTGAAAAAGATCTAAAACGTGTGTACTGTTTCAACAGAAGCACACGTGAACCAAACACACTTAATTTCAAACAGTTATTGCACAACAACTGTCACATAATAATGTAAAAAGGTATTAAAATAAGGTAACCATATGGCACCATCACCTGGAAGCCATTTCCTTCTCTGTACATGTGCCTAGAGCAAAAATCTTATTTGAAATGAAATTTGAAAAAGAAAAAGCCCGAAGCTAGCGGATGCAAAATGTTCTTCCAGTAATCATTAAAACCATTAATCAATGTTTTTCTTTTTTTGGGGCTTTCAAAGTTATTAAATATGATGGAAAAATGACTTTTGCATCCACTGAAAAGACAATTTTAAACTTGACAAAGCGATAGCAGCTGCACATTTGTTTTTGCTAACAATTGATCAACATTTATAGATGTTTTATGTTCTATAGTCCATATCCAGCTACGTGTCCACGGTAAATGATGTGTATAAATTTAAAAATGCATAGCTGGTGTTGGAAGATGGATTTTCATGCAACAAAGAGATTTCAGCTACAGTGTAAGAACGGGGAGGTGGTAGGAGTTTCTTAGGTATATTGTATTGTAGGTACTGTAGGCTATGAACTGAGACTACATGGCTTTCTTGCTTCCAACTTTTGTGGGAGGTCTGTGTGTGTGCGTGCCTGTGTGTGAGAGAGAGAAGTAAAGAGAGAGTGTGACTGCTTGCTCTTCCGTTCAACCTTGCAGAGGAGAGCAGTACATGCTGTGCACAATAGATACATCTCCCACACACAAACAGGGCGCCCCGCTTTCCTGCCGCGCAAACAGACCAGTGCTCCTAATTGGACCATTGGGGGTCTGAGTGTGTGTGCGTGTGAATGATAGATAGAGAGAGAGACTTTTTTTTAATTTATCTATTTTAAAAAGGTGCTGTTAAAATGTTAATTTAGGTCTTAGGTTATAGCATCAGTGGTGATGAGGGGTTGGAGAAAAGGGAGCGTGATGGGACGGTAGTGTGTGTGCGCGCTGTTAGACAAAGTGAGACTGCCAAAAGATAAGGAGAGAAATGCAGTGTCAGCACAGTTGCTGTCCTGGCCAAAAGACTGGCATGAGAACACCCTGGGATGGCTTGATGACACGTGTCTGTGTGTGCGTGTGTGCGTGGGCAGGTGATCTTGTGGGCAATATCCATGTGAGTGTGTTGTTTGCTATACCTGAATTGTATATCACAATTGTAAAGACAGCATATTGAGCTTTGATGACTTATTCTTTGGATTTACATTTTTTTTTTTATGTTGCTTTGTGTGAATGTATGTGGTGTGCAAGTGTGTGTTGCAATTTATGTGCCAACCTCAAGCCCCCCCTCTCTCCTCTGCCATCTGTGCTCCTGGCATGGCTCCTTAGTGTCGGTAATGAAGAGGAACGCCCCCACCCCCCCTCAGTCCCTCTCTCTCTCTCTCTCTCTCTCTCTCTCTCTCTCTCTCACACACACACACACACACACACTTTCTCCCTTTCTCCCTGCCGTATCCTTGTACGTCTCTCTAACAATCCTTTCCTCCTCCAACACACTCTCCTTACCCTCAAATGACTTCCCTGCACTGCAAGCTACTGTTAGAAAACACACACACACACACAGAGACACACAGAAATCCACAAACAACTGATCTGTCCCAGGTATCTCTGCCTTTAAAACACCTTCCTGAACTGTATCTCCTCTGAATCCGCTTGACTTGCTATCGATTCTTTTTTAACAGAGCCTCACAGTGTGTTGCCTCTTAAGTTCAAACGGCTGAATGCTCTCCTCCCACCCAAATGAACAAATCCTATAAATACTGAACATCTCATTGCAGCACTGAAAAGGACCCCTGATGTGTTCTGAAAGACACACTGATAACCTGCTCCAATCCAATGTTACACATATTTTCAATCCTATTCGCACACATGCCCAATGGTCTGGCGTGACTTTGAGGAGACTGCATAGCCTTGGACGTATTCTTTGGTGGCTTTAGCTGAATTGCTACAGTCCTAATTAAGGATGTCAGTTTCACTTGATTTTGTTTTTGGTAGCCCAGTACCTATTAACTGATAACTAATCAGTTAACTTTAAATGAAAATATACATGAAATACAAGCGGTCTTTCCCTTGGTCCCATGCTCCATTGACTCAGCAAGTTAAGCGCCACTTTTCAGGTAGCCATGTTAACATGTGGAAACATAGTGCCCACTGCCCACTCTCCGGTCTCCAATGGTAGAGCTCACGTTAGCCTTGGCTGCTCTGCACTGTGCACCCCATAGGTCCTGCTGACCCCTTAATTCCTGCTGGTAATGCCATCTACTAGCACCACTAGCATGCTGATGCTGCCAACAGTGCTAAGAGTAATGCTCAAGTGGGTTGCGGCTCAAAATTGGGACACTTACTCAATGGGGCAACCTGGGGGGAGACCAGAGGGTGCGCACAGTGTTTCCATAGCATTCCTGTTGGATTGGATTGGCATTACTAGCAGTCATCTCCAAATGAGCTCCCACCAGACCTAGTTGGTGTATAGTGCAGTAAACTAAAAGGTGGCAACATTAACCTATTGACAGACATGCATAACTGGTCAAAAATAATCTTGGCAGTTAACTGATTAACATTCCTAATCTTAACCCTAAACCTTCACCAAGCATTAACCATAACTTCTAACTCTTATAACTTCTACCTGACCTTAATTCTTCTTTACTCTTTCACTAAATTTCTAACATCTGTAAAAGTAATGGACGTAGCTACTATGAAGTCATTCATTCATTGGTTGATTCCTGCTTGAAGCCTCGAGTTCAGCATTGGGTTTTTTTGAAGCCAGAAGTGACCATATTATTGGCGTTGTGGAGGAGCAAGGGGTAGATCTGACTGAGAAGCTGAGGATACTACCGGCAAACAGCTGGTCACTGACAGCAGCCCACCCTTAATTATGTGCAACTTTAAGCCCTAATAAAATGGAAATGGGTGAGTTTATAAAATCCAGTTGTCATGAAGGAGGAAATTAGATATAGAGACTCAAACTGTTTTTGTGCCAGGCTGTAAACATGTTTATTTTTACTGTAAAGTTGGGCATTTTAATATGTGGATCTATGGGGACTGACTGGCGTCTGGAACCAGCCTCAAGTGGCCATTCAAAGAACTGCAGTCTTTGGCACTTCCATGTTGGCTTCATTTTTCAGCCCGAGGTTGCTGCTTGATTTGAACTTTGTGTACCTCACACTAACCTCAATTACACAAACATCTTATGTATAAAGGCCAATCATTATGTATTGGAACATTTGTGACCAAATGTGGCCTACACCTAAGACATGCAAACCTGCATTCCCACTCCCAGAACCCACACACACATTATCAAACACAACCTTAATCCTACAGCTGTCCACCTACAATAAATACACCTCTATCCCGTGATGTAACGAGACATAAATAGGTGAGTAAACTATGACATTCAGTTGGCGATCCCCATGAGGAAGACATCCACAAACACTGTAAAACTGCATACTTTATATTCATAACAGATTGCATCTTGGTTTGATTTTTTTTAAATTCCTTTGACTTCTTTGTCATTGACCCACAAACAAAACCTCAGTTACAGTTTCAGGAGGGAATTAATTCATGAAAGCACCACTCTTGATAATACTTTCATAATATGCAAAATGAATTTACATAATAAAGACTTCACCTGCAGTTTCAGGCTGGTGGAAGCCTTCTACAGCTAGTAAGGTGGATAGCTTATCCACTTTTCAAAAGTGTATTTACTCGCTGACTGAAAACAAACACACTCACACACTCCATCACACCCTTGTTTATGCTCTGGACCATTTTGAGGGCAGTAGTTCAGTAGATTTTTGGACGCCATGCCTCGCCAAACCCCAGGTCCAATGCCCTTTTTCCTCATGCATGCCTCCAATGAGTTCTCCCTCGTGCCAGCTCGGCCTGGAGCAGATGGGTTGGTTCAGCATGGCATCACACCAGCCGACACAGTGGCATGTCAAACAGGCGGTCGCAGGCCTGGGCGTGCCAAGCACAGCCACACTGCACCGCCATATGGGAATAATGTGTGCTGAGATCATATTGGATTGGCAGACAGTGTGGGATGCATGGCCTGATTTGACCACAAATCAGAATAAATAGCTAAAAATGCCAGAGTCTATATGTGAAAGTCTGAAAGTACGCCAATGAGTATTTACTAGACTGTAGCCAAGGCCTCAAACTTGCATGTTGCAAGCACCATTGCACACACCCAGATGTACGTACACACACACACACACACACACACACACACTCCTCTCTACCCAACTGATGACAGTCCTAGCTGCAGACACGCACCATGCACTCATCCACTATCCACTCTATCCATCAGACAGCAATAAAGGACACACATACAAAATCCTATACTACACCCTGGCACTCACTCTCATTCACATACCAACAGTGAAAATCACACACACACACACACACACACACACACACACACACGCCCTCCCCTCTGTCCTCTGCAGACGGCGATGACGGCCTGTGTTTGGGAGGTTAATGGCTGTTTGCTCCTCACAACCTTCACACTTGATTACTCCAGCCGACTGGTGTCTGGACGGCGGGGCCTAAATTCCGGGACACAGAGAGCCCTTTCTGCCACCGCTCTCACATACTCACCACATTCATTAGAAATGTTAATGCAAGATTGAGGACACCATGTGCAAAAGGATATGCGTCATATCCTTTATGAAAAGCAAACATGACTCAGAGATGTTTGCCAAAGCAGGAGAAACCCTCAGTATCCTTGTATTATTTGTTACATTTCCAAAACAAACCACAGCAAAGGAAATAATAAATCACAAACAAACAAAGTGCATCTTGACATGCAGGAGATCAGACCATGTTACCAAAAGAACTTAATAATATGCAGGTCACATGTTTATTCATAAAGTAATATCGTGCGGGTTTTCCACTGCATATAATCAGTGTCTGATTACCATTTGAAAGTGAGATTATGTTACGCTTATAGCTCATTCAGGGAACTACAGTATAAACGGCAGAAAATGACACTCATCTGTAGTGTTGCAGATAATAGCCTAAGTGCTACAAATGTATGAAATATCTGCACTATGACGGTGGCTAGCTATTAAAGCAGCACAATCAGTCAAAGCAGTCAATCTTGATTGGATGCACAGACTGAGGCGATACAATAAAATGAGACTTAATTTTACAGTGTAACAGTGCCTGTAATAATTCAAACTCACTGGTGAGTTGCTACAAAAGAAGGCAGCAATCTTTGGGGCTGAAAATAAAAAAAAATAAAATAAAAATTGCAGTTCCTCTAATGGCCACTTGAGGCTGGCTCCAAGAGCAATCAAATCCCCATAGACACCCATGTTAAAATGCCCAAATTAAAGCAGAAATATAAATGTAAATAGTCTATTTTGGTCTGGAAATCTAATTTTCTTGTTTATGACAACTGTTTGGGGGGTGAATTTCTATATAACTCTGCTGTTTAAATGGTATCATGGCTGAAAGTTACATAATTAAGGGCGTGAATGCTTTGGATGACAGTTGGGTGCCATCCGTTGATAAATTGTTACCACAGCGACAATTATTATGTAAACCATGAGGTAACCTTAATTCATACATTTAGCCATAGCTGTCACTATTTCAGTGTGTTTTCAGATCACGAAAGTTAAATGTTTTTAGTTGCCTAAAACGTTTTGTTTAGTGTTTGGCTGCACCAAAAGATCCTAAAAGAAGTCAGACATTCAGTTCTCCCAGAAAGTAAATTTTGTTTTAATAGTTTTAAGCCTATTTTTTTGCTAACAAAACTTAGCATTAGCATTTACATTGTCACACTAAACCATAGCTGTGAATGCATCATACTAACTACGGTAGCAGCTAGCATGAGGGTTGTCTCCCCTCTGTTGTCCAAATATTGTCATTTCTGGCTCCAAAATTCCAGGATAGCAATGGCTGAAATGCCAAACTTAAAAAACCTTCAGGAGTTGGAGGTTCAGTTTTTTAAGGCTTTAAGCCCGTTTTATGCTAGCGAAAATTAGCATTGGTATTATCAGAGTTAACAATAGCTGTGAATGCACTGTGGTAACCATGCCAGCAGCTGGCAATACGGTTTGCTCTGCCTGTTCAAATATGGTCACTACTAACTCCAAAAGTCTAAGGTAGCTACGGCCAAACTGCCAAACTCGAGGCCTCAAAACGGGGGTTTACAAACCAATGGGTGACGTCACGGTGGCAGTGTATGTCCAATAGGTATGTTACCATAATGTACAATACAGTAAATTAAAATACCACATGGGAAATAAAGGTTGGTTAAATCTACACAGTACAAGTGAGTGACTGAGTGACGAGGAAAGAATATCATATTTATGTTGTAAATTGAAAGACTAAAAGTGTCACTGTCACTTCCAATAGTATTTTTCTGTCCTTATATGAATACAATAAAACTGACAGTCAAAATAATGCCCTGGAATGATGTTTTTTTCCCACCAGTAAAATAGCTGCCTGGAACTTACAAAACTAAACCAGCAGGCCATGAGAATCATTCACCAAGGGGTAGCATCTTTGGCTTGTTTCTGTAAAAACCCTTGTCTTTACATCCTGAATAGATGCAAGAGAGATAATGGAAACTCTGCTATTAAAGCAGTGGGTTACTGATGGTGAGCTAAATTACATTTTTCATGCACTATAATCTCCTGCCAGCTTTATGACACACAAATATAATAACATCTAAGAAATTTCACATTTAATTATAATCTCTGGTGCAGAAGGAAATCTGTTAAACAAGCCAGATAAGATACTCTCCCTTTATGTTAATATGTATGCTCTACTAAACGCTACTTGTTTTGACTGATGCATGAGTCCCAATAGTCAACTGAAACTTAACCAACAGGGATAAGAATTATGTATAGCTGCAATAAAGCTGCATGGCATATCCTTACTAGCAAACAAAAACTGTTGATTGTTGGTGACAAGTAGAGCTCCTCTTTCTCAGTCTGTATCCATCCATCCATCCATCCATCCATCCATCCATCCATCAACATGTGGATAACGTGTCTTTAAAGATGTCTGCATTTCCTGGGTTTGAAAGGAATAAGTGAGTCAAATTTTTGCTATGGAAATCATACTTGGATACAAGCTTTGACTGAATACTATTGGATAGAGCCTTGTGAATAGGTCTAACCTCTCAGTCAGCATCTCGCCATTCTCTGGCTTGTACACTAATCTGCATTTTTCTTGTGGAAACAGCACTGCGATGCCTGCATTTCATTTAATCAGTGCTATCTCAGTCTATTTTCGCCTCTTTTTCTGTATTTTTCTTACCAAAGCTTGTTCTGTAAGGTTGTAGAAGGAGAAGTTGGAGAAGCCTTCCTGACACGCTGTATACTTTAATTCATTTAATCTGTTTTTTTTGCTTTTCCAGCATTCTTGGCATCGAAAAATAACAACAAAAACCTTTAGTTTGTTTAAAAAGAATGTGACAGCTTCATTTGCATGTTTACCTAGTATAAATCAAGGACAAGCCTTTCAGAAATTACCAACATTGCTCTGTATTACGTGAAATATGAATCACACTGTAAGGTCTGTAGGTGATTTGTTTCCAGTTTGGTCTTGCTTCAAAATATTTGTGAATTTTATAAAAATGAATACATTAGTACAAGTCATGGTGTGCACAGGCAGACAGACTGCATGCCACAGATATACTTCTCATAATCTTTAGAAAAAATTTTGTTTCTTGCATTTGTATCTGATATCTGACTTTGCCTGAATAAATCTACTGCCTCCTCTAGGGGAGGAAAAAAAAATTAAAAAGTAAAGATACAGTGAGAAAACTAAAGAATGAGGGCATATTGAAAATGATGTAAATGCACATACAGTAAAATGATAATTTATGGATTTTCCTTCTGGCAAATGTGTTATCATTTGGCAGTTTTCAACATGGCGATATATTGCACAATGCAATCAGGTTATTGTTCACTGATTTTAAATATTATACATTTTTCCTGATGGAAATAAGTCCTAATAGATTTTCTTAGCTCCGTGGTGACAAAATACTGCTCCTCGCAATCCATCTGTTTCCTATATATGTGGCTAAAATTTAATTCACAGAGGTAGGACTATGCAAATGATGCCCTATTCTGAAACATAGGTGCTATTTTATGATTCTTGACCAGTAACTGTGTTAACTGTCTTCATTGACTTTCAAATTTGGAGGTGTGTAAAACTGAGCCGAGCAATGGCTGAATCTGAAAGTGTGCTTTGCCAGAGCCACACAGGCCAATAATATATACATTATATAGTACGTGTGTGTATTTGAATGGAGTTTTTTCTATCCTTGTTTGCTTTTTTTTTTGCCTCAGTCGCTCACTGCAGGCAGCATTGCTGCATCATTTACCAAATGGTTATTGCATACACACACCATATGTGAAAATGGAAGCAGAAATGACTTTTCTACTGCTGTGGAATGTGGTTTATGAGAAGGCTGAGAGTTCTTCGACGGAGTGACCCATATGGACTTGTTATTTTTATGTAAAAGCAAAGGCAGATAGCAGCAATAGTTACATAAGGCTGCAGAAGCTAATATGGTTTCTATGGCAAGAGACAGGATTTACTTTGCTCTTCAGAGTTATCAGGATAAGACCTCTTTTGACGATAATGTCATTTGGCTCCTATCTTAAGATATCATATTTTCTATCTCAAAAGGAGCACGGGCCTATCGCTGCAGATCTAATGAAAAGCTGGGTGTGTTTCTGAGTGTGCGTATGCATGTGTGCGGCTGTGCCTGCACGCGTGTCATCTAAATGGCAGCCATCTGCTAACAGCAACGATGCCGTGATGGAAGTGAAAGATATGAACAGATAACGCTGATAGAAACGCAAGGAGACATCTACATCAAGGCCCATCCTCTGTCTACGGCGCTTTTCCATCTCCTAACTCCTCATTTCGCTGTTGCTCCTGGCCATCTTTCCTGTTCTTTCTTTCCCCCCGTTCTAACCTACATTTCTCCACCTTTAATCTATCAAGTTCTGCCCCCTGTAAAGCAGCTCTCCTTGTTCTGCTCTATGTGTTGTACTCTGAGAACAGATCTTGGGGTAGGGTGGAGGGATGTATTTGGGGAGAATTGGCAAGTGGTAAGTGGGGGGTCTAGCAGTCAGTTGAGGACACCGTCTCATGCTGACACGACAGTGAAAAAGCCCCCCTGTGGCCTCATCCAAAACATCTCCAACATGGCGCCACATCACAAACGGGGACAAAAAAGACGAGAGATGACCGAGTTTGTGTAAAACGGCAAAAGTGTGTGCGGGTGTGTGTGGCTATGATGGTTAGGGAGGGGTCGCTGAGAGAAGAAAAATAAGGAGGGAGGGGAGCGGCGAACAGATTATGACCCCCAGCCATGATTATCTACACCTGCCGCTCTGACCCCCCATGCCAATTACAGAGATAAGGCAGCCTGTGACTGTGCGTGTGAGCGTGCACAAGCGCTGACTCTCCTTTTTCTGAAGCAAAATGTGACATGCCCACTCGCACACAGACATTTGTATTCAATGCTCACTATAAGGGGCCACACACTTTCTCTTTCCCACTGTTCTCGGCCCTGTGTAGGAGGGCTGTGTCGACGCTTTAGCATCCATGACAAGATAACCTCTGTCGATATCTTCGAGAATTGCAGATGGCCACCGCAGGAAGACACATTTGAGTCAGGAAGATGTTGAGAGGACAGCAAATGATTTTGCGAAGCGAGAAATGAATCATACATTTTACCTGTGCTCTCCAGAATTTAGAACTCCCTTGGGAGCATCAAACACAGGCGACTCCCTTCTTCTCTTAGGTACTGCCATCTGCATTCCCCCCCATTTTGCTTTCTCTTTTTATGCTTGCCCTGCATTGCCTTATCAGTTTTCTTCATCTGCTTTTTTTTTCCTACCCCTCCTTGCATCTCTCTTCCTCACTCTTCAGAGGAAGGTCCTGGGGGGATGCTGATTTATGATTTGAACGGCATTTTCCAGCATGCTGTGGCAGGAGGGTATGGTCCCACGGGATAGCCATCAGTCCTGCAAGGCAGTATGGGTTTCGACAGCTCCAGGCTGCTGCCGGTTCTCTCATTAGAGTTTATGTAATGAGTCCACATCTAACCTGTCGCCTGTGCCACGTAGCAGTGAAAGGAGGCAGACTGATCATGGACTGAGGCTATGCTGGCGAGGCAGCCACATTCAAATACATCAGAAAGGTCCTGTCCTCTGTGCAGTCATTGAGGTCTGATCAATTTCTACCACTGTGTTGACAAAAATTCCTGTGGAAAAATAGATGTAAAAGGAGTCTGTACCCCATGTGGACATGGAGAATTGTTGTTCTATTGATGGAGTAAATTGATATTTTGCACTTCATATGTAGAATACAAAACTTTGTTAGAATACTTTTCAAAGTAATGACTTCAAGCTCCCCTTGCACCTTGTCTTTATTGAGTTATATGTTAAAGAAGCAGTGAGTAGGATCCATAGATCCATAGGCATCAAGCGGTGAAAATTGATGACTGTATCTGAAACCTCTTCTATGTGCCAAACTCCTGGTAAGGATTCCAGTTTTTACCAGGAGCCGAATTATGCACAGAGGTCTCCTCCCATCCACAACAAATAGACTCAGTCATTTAAAACCGTGAAACACTGAATAAAGCAGTTTCACGTTAAAAATCCTTGTTCGTCCTGACACTATTCAGCTCTTTGCAGAAGGGGCTGCCCACTACGGTGGCCAATGCAAAAACATAAAAAAAGGCAAAAATGCAAATGGCCCTATCTAGAGCCAGTGTGTAGTTTGTCAATTGTGGGCTACTATAGGAACATGGCGCTGCAATATGGTGGATAAAAACTTACTCCTCATTAAGATATAAATGATTTATTCAAAGGTAACAAAAACACAACTATTCTTATTTTCAGGTGATTATGCACTAAAAAAAACATACTAAAGCCTTTTCTGTTCCATTTCTCTCAATATCTCCCTAAATCCTACACACTGGACCTTTAATTTACTACAACAGACACAGAGTAAGTTTACGCTACCTTGTATTTAAATGCTAAATTTCGGTGCAGAAGAAGACTGTCACTTTTTTAGTGTCATGAAATCTTAAAATAACTGTTACGTTTCCATGAAAAGCTAAGAATCAGCAGCACTAAAACACTGTCTAAGATCCACAATAAGTTCTTGCGTATGTATCAGATAAACGTCTTTTTTCTGAATAATGTACAGTCACCATCACCATATATTGGCCCTAACAGGCAAAAGGTCACCAGACATGCATAAAAGATAAGAGAATATAAGCATGTCTATAATCAAATCTTTCCACAAGGATTACAGTACACGACACAGGAATAAAGAGGAACTCAAACATGAAGGAGAACAGCAGCGTAGCATGTTAGCAAACCATTCACCACAATAATTGTGGCCAGGAGGGGCTCACTAGGGGGTGTCTAATGGATTACTACATCTGCTACTTATGGTAAGTAATAATGTCCTTAAAATTAAACAAAGCAGCCAGCAAAAGAGACAACCAACCACACAACTGTGCAGAGAGTAAACCCAGAGGACTGAAGTGTTCAAGACTAAAAACTAACTGGCCTCTTCACAGATAATAGCTATTTTGGGTATGTGTAAACACAACTTGTTAAAAGTAAAAATGGCTTCCAATATTTGGCTGGCAAAACTGTGTCTCCAAAAGGGAGAGGCTACTATCTATGCGCCGCTGAGGTCCCAGAGGGCTTTGAGTGAGACAAGCATGCCACCCTCCTGCTCAACATGCTCCACAAGCTGTTCAGTGGACCACGTCGTCCTCTTAAACATGCTGGCTCCCAGCACTTGACTGGGTCCCAGGTGAAAAGACAGAGAAAGCACCTTTCCTTTTCTACCTTTTTCAAGTAAAAGAATTGAAATTGCGGCCAGAGCACAAGTAGACAGCAGAACATTGGTGTGGACAATTCGTATTAGACAAAAAGGACAGGAAGGCAATCTCCTCACCCGGTTAGGTCTACTGAGCAGATTGCCTCAGGTGTCTCAAGTTCACAGAGAACCGAGGCAGGAGGAGGGAAGAGGAAGTAAATAGGGGGGGAAAAAAGGCACAGTGCCATCCTTGTTAGACCTTCTTCATTCACTCAGCGTTACTTATAACCCCTGGCTCCTCAGATTTCTTTTGTTTTCCCTCTCTTGTTCTCTTTCCATTTGTTCATTTGCCATTGGTTGTCAGAGCCAAGCAACAACCTCCGGGGCTGAAGAAAGAAGCAAACGTGCCTAAAACTGGAGTTCCTCGAACGGCCACTTGAGGCTGGCTCCAAGAGCAAGACAATCCCCATTGACCCCCATATTGAAATGGCCAATGCTAGCAGCTGGCATTAAGGTTTGCTCCACCTTCTTGTTCAAACATGGTCACTACTAACTCCAAAAGTGTAAGGTGGTGACGGCCATAATGCCAAACTTGAGGTCTTCAAACCAACGGGTGATGTCATGATGGCTGCATCCACTATTTTATACAGTCTATGGTCAGAGCCACTCCTTATAAGTGCAATTATATGCAGTGGGAGAAATGTTTTGGCTGACTGTCTCTTTTCTTAGTTGCCTTTAACAGCAACAAACCATTAATGTATTCTCTTAAATGTAATATCTTATAAAAAATGTAATGTTTGGCCACTACAAATATAACTATTACTACAACTACTACACTAATAATAATAATTAAAATGATAATATGCACTATTCATAACAATTACGCAATGCTTACACAATGAAAAATGAATAAAAAAATAAGATAACATGAATAAATGAAATTAATACAATACAGTGCATGTTAGTAACTGCTACTAACTACCAGTTCAAAAGGTTCATCTGTGTCTCTCTGTCATTCTACAGCTTTGGTGTCACAGCAGCAAATGCTCAATCAACACCACATGGCTATGCCATTTATTTTAAGTGATAAATAAATCTTACATAATATTCAGGAATCTGCAAGTGAAAAGATAGCAAAACTTCTTAACCTAACCTTTATACACTGTTTTCAGAGTCATTTATAATAATAAATATGGCATTTAGCAATTGCATACTCTTGTACTTAAACTTTTTTCCACAGCAACTGGCCTTGGCTATGCGACAGACACCGGCCTCAGTTGACAGAAATTTCTACCAGCACATTAACAATATGCATAGAGACAGAGCTTAGAGGTCACAGTACATTGCACTGTAAACATTAGCAGTGTACATGTCCAATTTATTACGCATGGATGTTCCCACACAAACACACCCCCCTCGCACATCCCATTCCAGCTGTAGTTAGGAAAATGCTCAGATTACATATTCCTTTGAAGTTCATATAGGCTTCAAAGCACTTCTTTATTAGGTCATTTCTGTTTAACATTTTAAGAAGCATTTGGTTTACTCCCATTAAAAAATGCAAAGAGCAAAATATGATAAATTGTGTGGAAATTAAATGAAGTTGCATCCATGGAGGAGGTATTTATGTGTGCGGTTTCCGTCTTGAAAAGATGATTTGTGCGTGACAGCACGTTATTTCTAGACAACTGCCAGGAAGGTTGTTTATGTGTTTACATATTGTATGTTTTCTCATTGGTGCTTAACAGTGCACCAGCATCACACAGACAACTGTTAAGTATATTTAAACTTGTTAACTACTGGGAAATGTGCAATTAATTTCTGTTGTCCATCGCTGAACTGGATGATTGCTTTTAATATAAATCTATTTATATCAAATGACGTACATATCTCTGAGGGTGCACAGATCTTAGGCATTATGTTAATAACATACTCCTCTTTTTGGCTCATTGCATCACATTTGGCCTGGGGTTTTGAAGGATAAAATGAACATTAAATAAAAAGGGGCTATCCTCCATTGGAGCATTAAATTGCCTTTAAAAATCAAATCCCAATCCGAGCATCTCCAAAATAAATTTTATACAGTCTAACTCTGATACATGATCAAACTTCATAAACTGTAGGATGGTGTGCCTGCTGAGGGCAACTTCTAGTGCCTACTGCATATCCATCTTTGATATCTATTTGGCTCAGATAGGATGTGATGAGTCAGGATTTAAGTGAGCGATTGGAAACTCATTCCAATTCAATATTTGTGATTCACTGAGAACGTAAGCGAGCCATCTGCTCAGAGACAAGCAAGAAGGAGCAGGGGTGGCCGGTAAGAACTTAAAAACAAATTAGACCAAACAATCCAGTCATTCAAATGTAAAATGATGATGGCACCCGCAATCTCTGAACACATGTAATGTATTGGCAGTGATAATGGTTACAGAGCTACATGGAGTATGCTACATATCTACTGTGCAGAACAATTGGGGGATGAGTGTGACACCTGACAACCTCGGTGGAAGCAGTTAAGACTGAAGAGGGTGACAGCTTCAGTGACTGAAATACAACCCGTTTGTTTGTGTGGGCAAATCTCAGATTCATTTCTCTGCCCACAATAAGTGTCAAGTGATGCATGCATCTGTGAACGTATGTGTGCGTAAATCTGTGTTTGTGGGCGTTCAAATTACTGGCAGAATTGGAGAGAAATGCACTCAAGTCGTGGTGCAATTAGCTTTTATTGTTGGTCTATGGTATAGTTAAATAAAAAGCTAAAATGAGGACCTATATTTGCTTATCTGGAAATTTGCTCAATTATAGGATAAGGAGTAGGTCAGTGGAAAAATATACTGAGGCATTTAGTTGCGACTAAATGAAAATCAATAGCATTTTGTGCATGCTTCCAAATGTAATAGTTGCTCTATCTTGGTTTGCCTCCTGCAATTAATTTGATACCATGGGTTTTGTTTTTTTGAGCAAGGTTAGTGGCCCAACAATCTCACACCACTGGTTGGTATGCGCATACAGAACATTCGTCTACCAGGGATTTCCATCCTGTATGTAAAGTATTTGATGTCATGAATTTATGCACTCACTTCCAAAATCAAAAACACATATTTTTCCTCTTACCTGTAGTGCTATTTTTCAGTTTGGATTGTTTTGGTGTGAGTTGCCGATCAGAGGTATCAGCTGTAGAGATGTCTGCCTTCTCTCCAATACAATAGAACTAGATGGCACTCCACTTTAAAAAAAACATTTGAACTACATTTGAATAACTCAACAGCGGAAATCATGACACAAATTGTCATGACGCGAGTTGTGAGGAGTTTCATGTAGGAACTATTTTCTTTCTACTGAACAACACCTGCTAACCATCACCGTGCAGAAGGAAGCGTGCATCTACTGATAGCTCAGGTAGCAGCACTGAGTTACCTAATGGTACAGCTCAGCTAAGGAGGACGCCAATAATGTTTACATCTCGTGCTGTCACAAGCATGAGCCTCTTGTCCATGAGTAGTTGCACGTTTCCTTCTGTGTGATTATCTTAATTGACTGGATCATGATTTCTGGAGACATTGCTGTCAAGTTTTCCAAATGTGTTTTTTTGGCACTTGGAGCACCACAAGCTGAGTGCCTTCTAGTTTCATTATACTGGAGAGAGGGCAGACATCTCTACGGCTGATATCTCCAACACTCTGCGACTCACACCAAAACAAACTAGATTGATGGATAGTGCCACAGATAAGAGGAAAATGTGTATTTTTGGTTTTGGGGTGAACTTTCCTTTTAAAGAGTAACTTAACAGCCCCCTTTTTGCTAAACTCTAGTGGTTGAACCTCTAACCTTGCTGCAGTGATTAAGAAGTGCACACCAGGTCTGTGTGACATCAGCGGAGGTGTGGTTACAAGGTGCAAAAGAAACAACAGTGGAAACAATGTGGTTTCACTACAGTGTTTGGTTGAACATTTCAAGTCTATTTCACCTCTGGGTGTGGTCATAGAGCTACATGACCTTTACTAGGTATTTCAGAAGGTTTGTATCTACCACACCCAACACTGATGTCGCAATTAACTAATATACACTGGTAGCACCACAGTAACAAGGTAAGAAGTTAAACTGCTGGAGGTCGGATAAAAGAAGATTTTCATGGGTTGTTAATTTAATCTTAAGGGTCTAGTGGTGCTTTGCTATTAACTTGTAATAAATGCATCTTTCTATTCTGGCAGGTAAAGCAGGTAGAAGAAGAATGTCAGTCTGAGAGCATAGTATAGATCACTACCATTACCCCATGGAAAAGGCTTATTTTACATCAGTGTGTTCACAGATATTGGAATCTTTAACACACTTGGTATTCATACACGGAGATTTCATCTCTGCCATCCCCCCTGTGTCTGTTAATTGCTCTGTGATTTTAATGCTCACTAAAGTCAGCAGGTTTGATTTAAATACATAATCTGTAAATGAATATCAAAACAAATTAGCCGGAGAGTCGAACAAAAACTGACCCTTTTGCTCATATTACGCTCTACGAAATATTAAACCTGGGGTGATATTGTGATCATTTCAGACTCGTTGCTCAAGCTGATTGAGAAATAGCTTTTAAAGCTTTTTAACATTAGCTACTACCCAAGTCTCTTTGGAAGCCTAATAGCATCCAATAATTTCCTGTGCGGCACAGTGTCCTTGGGATTCAAGTTGTAAACTCACATTTTACATCCATTACTAAGTCCTGTTCCCATTAAGCAACATAAATGAGATGCACTGCTAACTACCTGACTCTACAGTATCTGGTTACATCTGTCAATGTAAGGTTACAATAAAAATGCAGAGGGTGGTCCATTCAAACAGCCAATGATTGAAATACAGTATTTTTTAAGTGTTGCTCTGTTTACATATGCACACATACTGAATAATCAGTCGCTTTTCATCTCTTCTACACACACAGACAAAGCGTGTCTTGGTGTGGTCTGGAGTGAGAACTCACAGGTTGATAGGCCAAAGGGTATGCCATTAACAGACGGAGCGCTCGCGCCCCACATGCTGGCCATATGTCATGCCAAATCTCATCTCATCTAGCGCTAAGAGAAGGTGCTGCTGGCTGCTGAAAGGCCACCTTCCAAACAGATATCATCAGCCTGACACCCTGACCCGACTGGAGCTGAGGGCTACAGCTCTGCTCCATATCATATCCAGTCACATTAAGGTGGGAGAGCAGGGTCACAATATAGTGCAATAAAAACACAAGGCTGAGCTTTTACTTCCTGAGCCTCACAAAGCCCCAGAAAAAAAAGATCAAGTAGTAGGGCACTAGCTGAACTCCTGTAGTTTTAGAAGTAGGAGCAGTAGTAATGCTACAACAAACAAAGAAACAGTAGTGTATGTGACTGCCAGTGGTGGAATGTAACTAAGTACATTTACTCAAGTACTAACAGTACCTAATAAGCACAAATTCAAGGTACTTATACTTTACATACTTTTCCACTTGATGAAATACTTTTTCAAATACTTACTTTTACTAAGTTTAATACTTTTACCTAAGTTAGGTTTTGAGTTCAGGACTTTTACTAGTAGTGGAATACTTTCACAGCACCTTAACACTTCTTCCAACAGTGGCCAACGCTATCAAAGTGCTAATGCAATCAGTATGCTAATGATCCAGTAGAACTTGCTGGGTCCATCAGTGTCCCAAAAAGCAACCAAATTTAAAGCACCCCCTCTTTTCTGATTATTATTAAGTCCTACTGTTCCCATTTTTCTTTTGGTTTGTAAGTTCTTCCAACAAGTTATGATGCAGTCATGTGATGTTGAAATTAGAGGGTGGGATTGCTTTTTGTAATCAAGTGGAAAACTCCCCACATTTTTAAGAGTTTATTATGGAAATACACCCATTTTCAAAAATGTATACACTGTTTTAGCATGTTCTCATCCCAAATCTTCAAATACCACCACTTTGTCAGGGGACATACACGTTAAAATATGATGTGTTTGGTACCCTCCGGCATCTGTTTTGGATGCTTGTGGATGCAGTGTCAATTTATGCTTGTTACATGGACTGTGTTTTTTCAAAATACACTTCCATTTTGAAAGGAAATGTACAGTTTCTGTTTATGACATGCCTAATTGTCTTTTTGGCACAATGAACTTACATTGTAGGTAAAAGGTTGATTTCCTTAGGTTTAGACAACACAAGCATGTAGTTAGGGGTTAGAAAAACAAAACATGATTTAGCTTACAATTTACTCAGGAACCAAACAGCAGACTCCCGGAGGTTTAGAGTATGTATGACACATCCACCTCCCCTCCCATCTGCCCTATACAGACTTTCTTGCTTTTTTAAAATTATGATAGTTGCCAAAGGCGTTACAAATTTCGCTTACCAGTGCTTATCATACCGCCACAAATGGTGCCTCTTTGTGTCCAAGTCTGATGCCGATGTCCACTGACAAAGTGGCGGTATTTGACGACATAAGTTGTTGCCCATTACCTCTAAAACTACATATCATACCTCAGCAAAAGGTGCCTCAGTCTGAATAGCTAGCAGCTGAGGACATTGTATTTTGACTTGTCCTATATTGTAGAGACATGGATATACGGTATTCAATATTCTATTCCACCGCTTGCTGGCCTTTTCAGTCCATGCGCAATCAGGATATAAAATATATTTAGTGAGATATCAATAACACTGCTTATCCTGCAAGAAAACCTATCTGCATGGGCCAGCCAGCAGAGAGACTTTGGTAGCTGATTTTCTTACTCGAAGTCAAGGCTTTAGTTACTGTAGGTCTCCGGAGGAGGAATCGAGCGGGAGATGTCATGGCAGTGAATAAATTGTTGTCTGTAGCTTTACCCTGGTTTGCTCCCTCTCTCTCTTTTTGCTGATCTCACTCTCCCACACAGTCTCTTCCCCTCTTTTAAACACTCAAATGCTCATATTTTGGGATATTTTATATAGCACAATGTGTGACTGAGTGGCCACGAAGCAGGGCACTGCTGCACAAGGGTGCTCAGTCAACCAGAGAATATAAAGGTTAGATAAACTATTCCTTGCAAAACCATTGAAAGCCAGTGTTCCAAGTCTGTGACAGATTGTTGCTCAAGCGGAGAATACCGCATCAATATTTAAACACACACCCTTAATTAAAAGAATATCAATGACCAAAGGCGCCTTTCCATCATAGTGGTATGAAGAAAGACTGGCAGAATGTATAATCTGTGAAAAACTGCAAGACCCCTGACATTCTCGGACTGCAACATTTGTCACATCAGAACATACTAATCTGCCGTGACCTCAACCATCATATAAGGTCATATACAGTAAAATAGAATCCACAGCAGCTCCAGAGGAGTAACTGAGAGCCCTGTGGTGGAATAAAAAAAATAGCTTCAGTCTCCATGTCCTCCCTGCTGCAGGGAGATCACACAACATCCCCAGTGCTTGTACGACATCTAGTGGCAAACTGTGGGTACAGACATCCTTTAAGCATTATTTGAATGTGTGTCATGCCAGTGGCTCCACACATAATAAGTGGTGTAATTCGTCATACACTGAGACCACTTCCATGCCTGGTGGAGGCTTTTGAAGTTTTTGGATTGCGTTCCATAAAGTCTCACATAAACAGCGTTCAAGTGCATTTTAAGTGCAGGGACGTGATACACATGCAGCAGAAGCATAACAAAAGTGTGGTTCAAATACCAACACATTTGTATGAGTCTACAGAAGCAGCTTCCACACTGATTATGTTACCATCAACAGTACAGGATAAAGCAGACATTACCAATTTCTAATTGAATGCTAAATACAAATCTTGATCACTGGCCAAAACTGATAAGTCTGACTGCAAACTAATGCTATGTACCAATGGCTAAATAAATATTTAAGTTCTTTAAAATGCACATTTCTAAGGTAGAAAAGCAAATGAAAAAAACAAAAACAAAAAACACTTTTTTTTTGCTTTGTGATGCTACCACCTCTGTTGCTGAAGTTAATCAAAGGCAAGCCCCCATCTCTCTACCCTCACAAAGACAGCATGGGAACTGAACATCCACACAGACACAAACATTGTGGCAAACATCAGGTTTTCTCCATTTTTTTGTCACCGTGGCTGGCAGCACTTACCTGTGGGCTAGTTGTTCAATTGTCAGTGGCCATGATAGAAATAACAGTTTGCTATCATTCTGTCAGCATGGGGCAGAAAAACATTAGCTTGCTCCAAAAACAAGCACACGCCAGGTGGTGCCGTCTCTCAGTGGATAAGCAATTAGCTTTCTGGGGGCCAAAGCTATAGTTTGTCCCACATAGAAAACAAGCAACACCTGTGTGTGCAGCCGAGTGGAGCCGAGGCTCAGTGCCGCATAATAGAAAATAGGAACATCCAACAGGGGTGTGTCAAGTTGCCCTTTTCTGAATGCGTTTTTTGGAGGAGGTTGACAGGAAAATGAATAGAATGAGTAATAAGCATGGGAGACGCAATGAAATAATTTCATAGAGGAGTGTGGGTAGGCAAGTGAGGAGGATTGCAGGATGAAAAATCCTGATAATTATGCAAGTGAAACATTAATTAAATCGGTGACAGAAAAAGCGAACTCAAAGTGACAGAACTTATGGAAAGAAGAAAAATATGACTTCGATCACATACTTGAAAAAGAGGTGAGGAGAGACATACAAATGAAGCGGGAAGAAAAATACAAGTGAGAGATGGCAATGAAGGAAAATGACATGTATTGGAAAAGAAAAAGATGCTTATTCAAAGGCAGGAAAATGGGCAGAGTGACATGGGTAATGAAGGAGGTGTCACTGAATGTGAGGTCAGGAAAAAGCAGAAAAGGGCCACTGCACAGAATCAAGATGAGATAGACAGATACATTTTAGTCAGAAAAATGGATAGAACCACTTACTGAGGCTACAGTCTATCCTGATACAATCTGGCGGGAGAAAGAGCGAAATGGTGAGATTGAAAAAAAAAAAAAGAAAAGAAAAAGAGAAAGAAAGAGACAGAAAGAGGATAAAAGAGAAAAAAGACATTTTACATCCTTCAAGGTACATTCTGCAGACAACCAAGCATTGCTCTGGGGCCACCATCCGGGGACAGGCTCTGAGTCAGGATCACCCTTTACCTCCATCAACCCCATCATCTATCCACCCTCCTTCCACCCGATACCCCCAAAGCACAGCAGAAGGCAAGACTCACACCATGGGGTCTATACAAGGAGAGAATAATGCAATGTCATCATAATGATGATGCTTAAAAATAAACCTTAATGCTCCATTGTTGTTGTAATAAACACAACATCAAAATGCAAATTGTGTACTTGGAATTATAAGGTTCTATCCGCATAGTGTGCAGTTATAAAGTACTCAGCACAGAATTGAACATCCCATCTGGCAATACCTTTATGCTTTTTTATGTCAAAAATCTGTTGTTTTTCCCCTTTGTAAATCATAACAACACTATATAAAACATGCAATACTTCAAATATTACAAATATATGATTAACCTTATTAAGCATGTCAGATAGAGCCTGATAATTTCAACTGCACAAGATGTTTTGGCCAAGTTTAGACGGCCTAAATAACTTCAGGCGGTTTCTTTCTTGCCTATGATCGTGTAGCTGTTACGCTCACACTGTGCACAAATACCCCTTTTATTCCTACATCTGCTGTGTACCCACTAGAGCAGGTGCAATGCCTCGCACCTTTAACTTTAGCCGCTCTTTCCCAGCAATTTGAGATGCTCTTGCCTTCTGCAGCACTTTGGGAATGAGAAACCCAACAGTGTAAATGACAAGAAAGGGTGATCTGCACATCCCAGCCACCTCACGCCTGGTGCACACAAACCACAAGAAATAAGACCCTACTCTGTGCTATTTGCTACAAGTGGTGCGACAAAAACACAGTGAAAAGTGTTATCATTTTACAAGCTGTGTTGTCGGAATGGTGACGTGTTGGTTAAACAGCTTTGTCCTTCAGCTGGAAGACTATGGTCCAAGCAGGTTCAGTAAGCATCTGCTCTGCTATTTTACAGCAAGAAACATAACTTACACTGACCTTTAACCCCCCACTTGGGATGGGGCTTACATAAACAGGAACTTACTTCTCAAGGATCTTTAAAGTATGTCATTACTTTTCCTCATCAAATATCTTATCTTGGAACTAATTAATTGCTGTTCAGCCCCATCTAGTGGCTGTACCCTGTGTGTGCATGTGGCGGCGTGGTTGGGTTGTGGTCTCGAGCTGTCAACCGCTACAGAATAGTGGACACAAACAGCCAGGGACCAGCGTCACGCTGTAGAGAGGTGGGGAGTAATACAAATCCACTTCCGTTACATGTATTGAAGGACCTAATGTGTTGGTAAGCAGCGACATTTCATGAACGAAGCCACATTTGTCCAAGCATTTTGAAAAAGGTAAAAGTCGCTCTCCAGGATGTGGATTTTCTTTTGAATTGATAATCAATAAAAATAATGTGTGATGGTGTTAAACTTAAATGAGCCAGTTGTCATCTGTTAGAGTGACAGACTAGGCTTCAGCTGACATATTGAACAGGTTATCATCATTATCTACAACTAATAAATATCATTAGGGCTAAATCTGTCCAATTATAGCCCTTCCTGGTGATTCATTAGCAGGATTTTAATTATCTTAACAAGGATTAAAGCCTTCACTGATATTGAGGATTCCCAGCTGATGCGTTTCACATTAATTGTTAATTAATTCCCTCACAAAAGAGCTACGGAAATCCTGAGCAGAGCTTTTGTGTCAGTCAACTGTTTGACTTTTTTGAGGTGTCACTTAAGCTCCACTTAAACGGAGAAGTGGGAATCTCTGTGGGGAATTCAGCGTACGAATTAGCTTGAGGGTTTTGCTGTTATGGATTAGCCGCAAGTGTCTGCTTGGGGACTGCCAGCAGGTCAAGCTGTGACCCAGTGGACAATAAGTCCAAATGTGTGTGCAACTTCGGACAACTACAGCCGTGAGCCGGTCACTCTGACTGTTTGATCCAAAGGGCCGCAGACATACAGGCCATTGAAGGGATGAAAAGTTCCATCTTTCGAAGTCTTGGCCAGGTGGAGTGTTTATGAGTGACAGAAAATGAGAGAGGGAGAAGGAAGAAGAGAAGCAAGAGAGAGAGAGAGGGAAATAGAGAAAGAGAGAAGAGTGGCCATCTCTGCCCTCACTTCCTGTCTCTATGGTGGCTTAAACTCCCATATTCCTGGGTGCAACTCTGTTATGCTCCTCCAGGTTCACCGCTGAGAGTCTTTTCCTTCAAACGATTAGAACAGATTTAAAGTATCCAGAGCTGGAAGGTCATACCCATCTTCCCCAGAGTACTAATATTCATTGCAATGGGATATTAATATGTCAAAAGGTTTGCATTCCTGCAGCCAGTTATTAGAGGGAATGTCCTTTTATACATCCATCTATCTTACAAACTGTACCCTACAATTTCACTGACCTTCTCCCTCCTATGATTGCCTGCCAGACCTTTTTACACCACCCTCTTCTTTAAACTCATCTGTAACTACTTATGATGAGGATCTCTATCTCCTCTTAGCACCGCCGCTGGGCAGAAGTGGAGCCAACCAGCCCCTCAGCTAACTCCGCAAAAATGGGAAAAGAGCAGAACCATGAGGAGGAGCGACACAGGGGCAAGACCACCTTGAAGCTTCTAGAGACAGGTTAGTGGGTTAAGGCTCAGGATTGGGCCAGGGTTTACTGTTAGAGATGGAGCTTTTAAACTGGAGGAGGTGCTATGAGGCTTCACAGGGAACAAAAGGAGATGGATGAATGCAGAGAGGACGGGGTCAAATAATATGAAACAGAAATGACTGCAGGGTGGCTCCCCACAGAGGACAAAATGGGGGATACCTTAATATATTTACTTGTAGTATAACTTTCCTGCAGCAAGCACTTTATCAGTTTGTGGAGGAGAAGTTTCTGTATTTGTACCTCAGTTTCCTCAAATAAATTGCGTTCGAATACTGTTGGCATTTCTTATTTCAAGGCAGGGCAGAGATGGGCATAACCTAGCTTGTTAGCTTACTGTACTGACATCCATTAAATGAAATACAGAGTACTCTGTCATACAAAACAAATACTGAGGTACAAATTTAGAAGCTTTTCCCCACCTGACTATTTGACAATGAAAAAAAAACACTGGAGTGAAACGCAAAATGTCAAACAATTCTTCTAAGTTCTGCAGTACACAATGCTAAAATACAGAGTGAAGATGAGGAGACAGGGTATGCTAAGGGAAAGGTTAGCATGGACAACCACGATGAACCACGGTGGCCTACCAAGGTTTACTGTGAGCTTGACGCGGCCTCCGTCCAGCTCCAGTCTCAGGGTGTCCGCCGACTCCTTGGAGGTGGTGGCCATGAGCAGGCCGTACGCCCGCTGAGACATGAAGCGCAGCGCCACGTCTTCAGCCTCTGTGTGCATGGTGACCGGCATGATGATCTTCAGGTACATGCTGCCATCGTAACTCAGCACCGTCGCCTCTGGATATGGGTGTGAGGGAGAGAAAAGGAGTGTGATGGTGATGAGTAGGTCACATGTTGCACAGGAGAGTGTGCTCACAGAGAGGTAGTGATTCATATAAACTCAGAACATAGGCGGAAGATCAACTGGATATGACAGTCCAGTATCGACAGCATCTGCGGAAATTCAAATCGGGTCTAAACGACACTGACAATGTTTTTATTATCTTTGGACAATCTTCCCATCTGATATAATTAAATCCCAGTTTCACCAAACACTGCACACCTGGTTGCTCAACCCAAATCAAGAATACATATTTTTCCTCTTACTTGTAGTGCTATCAATCTAAATTGTTTTGGTGTGAGTTGCAGATATCATCCAGAGAAATGTCTTTTTTTCAATATAATGGAACTAGATGGCAACAACTGCCCCTCCAGACAAAACCCCCTGTCAAAATAGGTGCATTAAGACGCCATATCCACAACAGAAGATCAAGGGAACGTTCAGTGAGAATGATGATCAAAGCCGCATGTGTCTCAAAACTTATTACAGCGATCAAAACATGTCAATCATTGCTGCACTTCATAGGCAACTACGTGGGTTTAAAAGTTTGATGACAGCATGTACACTACACCCCTAGGCCTATGTCTCTTTTTCTGTTCTTGTAATTGCATCTTTTTGCTGTTTGCCATGTCATTCTCTTAATACATATTGTTGTGTCATCATTTGTGCTGAGCTAATATCCTGTGTTTGCAGCATATGCTCAGGATGTCTCACATCCCTATTACATTTTCATCAGATGACAAATCTACCACCCAACACACAAAATGAAAGTATTCATTATAACAAAAGAAAGGAAACAGCATGTGATATTCATTATGACTCCGATATGAAACCGTCCTCAAGCTTAAATACTTGTCATAAAAAGTGCTGCTGGCTTCCGAGAAATCCTCATTCACACTCGGCACAACCGTGGTTATTCTCTCTAGAATCAGCCATGCCATAAATAGACTGCTGTGTAGAGTGACAGTTTCCTGAGTACTGCTCTTATTTTGCGGTGTGGGTCGATGTGCGTCACCACAGGCTAACATGACTCACTGTCAAAGGGCAAATCTGATGTTTAGGTTTTGGGAAATTATGCTAAAAGTTGCAGAGAAATCCCGGTTAGGCAGGCAAACAGGTAACGAGCAGTGATGTTTAAACAGAGATCACATTCAACATGCTGGACCAACACTGATTTTTTTTTTTTATTTCTTTTTTTTTTTTATAAAGACCCCACTTACATAAAATGTGATATACTCCCAATACAGCATTATTATATTAATTAATAAAAACAATCGATAGCACACAAAGAATATTCATTAACGCCAGCTCAAAACACCATCGATGCGTTTAAGTTAATGTGGCCTGGAGGCGTCATGTAATAGCCTCTGGGTTTTCTTCATCTGTCAATTTCATTGATTTTCCATGCACACTGTTAATCCATGCGCTCAGTCTATTGACACAGAGAAATATGCAGCTGGTTTTAAGAGAAGTTCCCTGTGCCATATTCCTGCAGTAACAGAAAGCCCCACTAGATGGCAAAAGAGCTTCACTGAACCCAAACCTGTCATCTGAGCACCCAAAGACAAAACTGCTAAAATATCACCCTTCAAAATAAAGACATTTCATCCTCTACCTCCACTGTCCTGATTTGAATCCAATCTCTCCTTCCCTCATTACCCTCCTTGTCCCTCAAAATCCCATACTGTCATGGCTCACTCACCCCCACGGACGTGCAAAGACAAACCATGAAGCGAGGCGCCTGCAGCTAATTGGAATGAATCAGACGTACGTGGTGCTATTTGACTGGCTCACCTCCCCTCGCCGTGGCGTATGCACCACCTGGGTTTGCGTGACTGACACAGATGGCGGCGGTAGGCCCGGCTGCTCTGTCACACTGCTGCTGGCCCCTCAGTGCTTCAGCCTCCACCCCCACCCCCCCACACCCTCCCAGCCGGCGGGCTCTAATGCCACCCAGCCTCGGGTGGCATTTGGTTCACTCCCTGCGGAGCTCTCACTCTACCCATACGGCAGCTGCTTGGCTGTGTGAAATACAAGGAAGCACATTGTCGAAATGCTCATTCTACACTTGTTTTCCTGCCCCGCTGCACCGGATGGAGTTTTCAAAACACTATATTGTAAACATTGTGCAACATTAGCGTTTTAGTTTTCATTGTTTCATGTTTTCACCATCTGTAGTTTATGATGCCTTGATTATGGGGAAGTATTTTTTGCTTCACTGTAAAAAGTTACAGTTAAAGTTAGTTCAGAAAGTTATTTTGCAAATTTGTGTGTCTTGTTTGGGATAAGGCAACACTATTATCCCTTCCTAAGTCCCGCCCCTTTTCGCTCTGTGCTTTAATAACAGTTGAACAAGCTTGGGAGACAGAAAAACTTATATCAACTTTTCACTATGTGCTAGGCTCGTCTGTGTTGAAAAGAAAACCAAATGTTGTAGCTGGTTAAAAGATGTGGCTGGGTGACTGTAACAATCTTCATGGAGATATTGCGTTGTATAAAGACACATAAGTTGGCTAATGCTAGCAAAACACTAGCTCACTAGCTAGCTAATGTATAGCTATATCAACAACATCAGCGAGGTTTGCTTCCGCTCTTTTGCAACATTAAAGAGATTTGGAAAAGGACAAACAGATTGGTTGCTGACATATTTTTAAGATAGCATGAATTATCGTTAGCTAGAAAAGACCATGGCCAAAGATCCCTTTTTATAATATCTCTGTAAGGCTACGTACTGCCCCAAAGAATCTAACATAACCCTGCATGGATTACTGAACAGACTTACTGGGAACAGGACCAAGGGCCCATATTGTCAGGAGGCCCCATGGCCTTCACCTGTAATATGTCACTCATATTAACACATACCGACCAGGAAGAGACTCAAAATGACCAGAAAGAGATGCAAAGGAACTGCAAAGACACACAAAATAACTACAAAAAGTGGAAAAACAGCCACAAAAAGACCACAAAGAGACAAAACAACAACAAAAAGATGCAGAACCACCACAAACTCTGTGTGTCCTGCTCCTATGTAGGACAGGTGGTGATTCTTTTTACATATTCGTGCCCAGGGACCCATTCTCTCATAATCCATCCATGAACGTAACTCTACAGTAAAGAGAGACTAGCGTTAGGTCAGCACTATGATCTGTATTCAGTAGCAACTACATAGAGTACTTTTCTGATTCCCAGAAGAGCAAAAGAGGACATACACCCGGCAGTGCAGGAGCAATGTTGACCTCGGTCTCTACTTCTCCCTTTATCGCTGAGACCGTAAACTCAATTTATGTCATTTTGCCTTCTTCATAAAAGTTAACATCTTGGATATTTCCTTTCATCACACACTGTAGTCCTTGCTGTTGGATTTTTGAAGCTATATTACCTAATGCCCAGAAACTAATACATACTATGTGCAATCTAGATGCATGCATTGCTGTTCAGAACCCTGACTGAATTCTAGTGCAGTGAAGACCCATAAAGACACACATCAGCCTCCTTACCTATCTCACAGTTGGTGCCGAGGTATCCGGTGCCGATGCAATCACAAATGTAGCGGTTCCAGCCTTCTTTGCACAGACCTGCATTGCCACAGGGGGCGCTGCTGCACCTCTTCTGCAGTTCACGGGTACAAAAACTGCTGACACCGAATGCGCTCTGGATCTCGGCTAGACGGCGGACGTCACGGCTCTTGCCGTCGATGAAGAGGTCGCGGACGCAGCCTACGTAGCCGTAGTTAAGCAGTGCCGTCCAAACCTCTGGCGGCAGGATGAGGTCCGACTTAGGCTCAGGCAGCCCACCCAGGTACATCTCACTGTCCAGGTCCAGGATTTCACTGCCCTCCGGGGAGCTGAAGGGCATACTGCGGCTGTTGACTGAGATAGATCCTGAAAGACAAGACATTACCAAGTTATCTATCAAATCTAAAAATCTTTCTAATATAGGGGCAAATCAGTCTAACCATATCTATTGTTAATACCTATGGAGTGCAACTTATGTGTTTGCATATATCTAGGCATGCATATTGTATTAAGTGAGAGATTAAAGTGTGTTTTAATGACTCAATGACACAGTACAGAATATTAAAGAAGTGTGTGGTCTGCACAGGTGGGTGAGTGGATGGGAGGTCAAGTGGCTGAGTGAGTGGGCAAGTGAGTGAATGGTTGGGAGGGAGGAGCAGTAAGTGGATAATTTAGGGACATAGAGCACAGACAGAGGGACATACAAGAGACAGGGAGAATAGATGACAGTGGAGTGAATGTGTGTGTGTGTGTGTGTGTGTGTGTGTGTGTGTGTGTCTAATGTGTCTGTAATAGGCTAAATGGAGGAGAAGGGAAGCAGAATGCAGCAGGGAGTGGGTGAAACAAAAGGCCCTCTATCTTTCTGTGATTAACGACTCCGTCTTAATTTTCTATTAAAAGCCAATTACAGCAGGAGCAGCAGTGAGATCACATGCATGCGCGCGCACACATCTACACACTCATTCACACCCTTGCTCATTATAAGACGCCATTAGGGGGAGATATAATGTCCTAGGTGCTTGCCCACCTACAGATCATTCATCAGACACCAGACACTCAAGCATGCAGATGCCCGTTTGTGCCCACATTCAGACAAAACATCGGAACACAAGTTCCTCTTCAGGTATGAGGAATAAACTTGCATCAACAACAACCACAGTATCATTAATAGCATGTGTAACCATTTCTTAGCTTTGGTCTTAACATGCTTGGATTAGCATGGAGAGCTAGACGGTTTTAGACTGTGTCAAAGCCGATTCAGCCTCCTTTTCTGTGACAAATTTGCGACACTATCCGCGTCCCTCTAATCCAGTGAACTCTTCCAATCAGCTGCTTAAAGAAGCTACAAAATACAAGGGGAATATTAATAGATTAAGTACATGTCTAGTCCAAGTGCACATTTGTGGTTTTCTGTAATAGTGTGGAGCTACCAACACATATCTAACCTCAATTGTAGGGGTTGCTAATAATAAGAACCAGTGTAGTTTTGAAGATCTTCCAAAATACAAGGTCACTTTAAAAAGAAACTACTTGCTTCAACTTAAAAAAGTTAGTGTCCAGACTGACCTAAAATTTTAAGTTAAATGAATTTGAGAAGAAGGGTTGAGATTAGGGATGGGCATCAATTTTTGATTATTGATGACTGATTGTTAAGGATTTTGATCAATCACAAATAATTTTGCTCGATAGTCGCAGTGTTTTCCCTACAACGCTACAGGCCCGGCGAGCCGTCGTGCCTAAGAGACCCCCTGCCAGACCTATGCCAGGCAAAAAAAATCATAAACAGACCCTTGAGGCCTTTGAAAACACTACGCCATTGAAAGACGGAGGTTTCGTGAAAACTGAAGCCTGTAACCCCTGGCTGGCAATGGCTGTAAACTGCGCATGCGAGGGGGGGGGGGGGGACCTCAACTTGTCTTCTTAATTTCAGTCAACCTAAAATTCTTAAACAGCCTAGACACTAACTTTTTTAAGTTGAAACAAATGTTTGTTTGTTTTTTTCAGTGTTGGTTGTCGATTGGGTGGATACTATAAGCTACAGTCAAAATTATACTTGTCTCTTAATCATGTAAACAGACTATCAGAGATATTGGATAAAGCGAGATACCCCACACAGCTCACTTCCTGATTCAGTGACGTCAGCGCCACGCCCCCGTAGGAGACTTGCGGCAGCTCTGAATGTATTGTTGTCAATGAGGAAAATGAACGTGATCACAATTTATGGTCAATTCTTTCGCCCTATAGTCACTAAAATAAATATTGGGTTCGTTTTCCACAAGCCACACATCTTACCAACATTCTGAGGGAGAACAGGCTCTGATTGGAGGGAGAGCTAACCACGCCCACTTAGGAGACAGGAAGAGTAACCGTTTTCTTAACATTGGATAAGCCTACGGTGGGGTGTCTCCTTTATCCAATATCTCTAAGACTATCAACTAGGCTTGTGCCGGTTTGAAAATTTTCCGACCGGTTTGATTTAAAGCCAAATATCTAACCGAACCGATATATCGAATTATATACCTAATTTTACCACTGGGGGTCTCATTCGAACTATTTTTCCCAATAAAAGCCCATTATAGGTGCAATGTGCTTCCAATCCACTAGGTGGCAGTAATGCTGTATTAACCGCCAATACACACAAGGCTACACAAGAAGAAGAAGACGCAGAAGGACACCAAGGAACCTTCCTCCGAGCTGCAAGGAAGCCTCTTGAGACAAACTAAACAAAACACTTGTAGGCTCCTCCACTTCATTTATAAACAAACATAAACCTTATTAAGTTGTCATAATGCATGTTACAATGCAAGATAAGTTGAATACAGTCCCTTGACACGCCGCCGATGTGAAAAGCTTTTTTTTTCTTTTTTTTTTTTCTCTCCTCCGGTTTATCCGGTTGACGTGAATTAAACCAGGTGGAGGTCTTAAACTGGACCGAACCGGTTAAACTGGAAAGCGGCACAAGCCTACTATCAACTACTTTGGTACAGGTCACTAAATCCTACTGATTTTCTGACGTGCTGCTAATTGTGAACAGGAATTGTTCATGGGTAAATGTTGGCGTGAAAATAAGAATGGGTCTGGCTTTAAATTGTGGAGAAATAATAATCCAACAAAAATAAAACACACAGTGTGAACGTGCACAGTTGAATTCTACATTAGTTGTTAGTTTTAACAAAACAAGCACCCCTCACCTTTCCTCCCTTCCCTCTGGAAATCTACATGGCACCATTCCCCGTCATTGACCTTCTTGTTGCTGGCCTTCAGCTTTGTTTTTCCAGAGCCCATATCGATCAGCAGGTACAAATACCCCTCCAGCAGCTCCATGGCAAAATAATCAGTCTTCAGCTCCCTACCGGGCTTCTGCTCTTTGGGACCCTGGGGGCGGCCGTGGCTGAAGAGCAGTAGCCCGCTGGGCTCCGTAGTGCGGAAGTCGAAGGAGATAGATCCCGTCTTCTTGGTGTTCCACTTGGGCAAGGAGATGTAGGACTCGGGGGTCTCAAAGGTGACGGGGTCCAGGGCTGCCACGTCCTCGCAGCGGAACACCAGGTCGCCATTCAGGGTGATTTTAGGGTCACGCTCAATGGCCAGCCGTGAGAGCTCCAGCTTAAAGTCATTGTTCTTGTACACCACCTGGAAAGCAGAGAGGAGAGAAGGTAATTACAAGGTTAACAGGAGCGTATAAAAATAGAGACGACCACATCACACTAATCCTTGCTGCTCTTCACTGTGAGTTTTAGAATGTATTTTAAGGTCTCATCTAAATGAATGAAGATATGATTGAAAACAGATATTTTCCTCTGTGTTTCGGCCTCTTGTCAATACTTTCATGTCACTAAAAGGGAGAATTTTGAAAACATCTTTCAAGGCGCAGATGTTTCAAAACTATGATATCATCACCTCAATTTGCCAATGCCAATCACTGCTTTGTGTGTAATCAGCATGCGCCAGGACAATTACAACAATGGGGGACTACTGGTTTGTTTCCTTTTAGTCAACACTGCTTGGTCTAACGACTACTTTACACTACACCACTTCACAGCTGAATGGTAGCGTATGCTGCACCCAATGTTTACTGGTCCACCTCAGCAATGGTTTATAGTCCACCAAAAACGATGGTTCTGGATCAGGCCTGGTAGAACTGGCAGATTGTGGGGCACTTTCAAGAGGAGTGGAAGCAAAACCTTTACGTTCTGGACATTACCCATATCATGCTTCTATCTTTAAGTGAGCTCCTTTGCCCTTACAATGGCAGGGTCAATAGTGATGAGATCTCCAGTTCATGTTCTGAAAAAGGTAGCTTGTACTGTGAGGATTTGGACTAGGTTTTATTTTCAAAAACATCTGTACTTGAATAGACAGGGCCTGAGATTTTAGTGCTTGTTTAAAAAGCCTTGAATGATCAGGCTCCTGCCTGTATCTGTGATCTGCTAACTTCCTATGAGCCTGATCGCTGCT
This sequence comes from Epinephelus moara, assembly GCF_006386435.1. Classification (NCBI taxonomy): domain Eukaryota; kingdom Metazoa; phylum Chordata; class Actinopteri; order Perciformes; family Serranidae; genus Epinephelus; species Epinephelus moara. The sequence continues at coordinate 9,296,562 of NC_065522.1, read as the reverse complement.
TGAGATCATCCAGCAAGGCTCAACTAATGGTTCCGAAAGCTCTACTTGTCACTGAAGGTGACCAGGCTTTTGCTGTCCGGGATCCTCCGCTGTGGAACTCCCTGCCCAAGGATCTTAGGCTGACAAACTCAGTAACGTCTTCTCAAATGTCCTCTTAAAACTCACTTTATCATTTGGCTTATTCTTAACTAATGGTGTATATTGGAACTCTAAACTATTTTATCCTCTTGAATGTCTTGTTCACATTTTTAACTTTATTGTTGTTTTATTGTAAAGCACTTTGTTGATTTAAAAAAAATGGATTAATATTCTAAATGGCAAATCGCAATAGCCTATAACACAGCTGCAACAGAGAAGAACATTCCGTCCATAATCCTGAGATCCCGCAGATGCATCCTAATTGCCCAAATTAATTTCAAGTGTCAGTTATAGTGGCTGCTGGGAAATCTTGTCTGCATGGGGAAATGATGAATCAAGTCATGAATGAAATACATGACGTTCTTTTGAAAAGCAGTGTTTGTACTAACCAATGCTTACACAAACATTCTACAGAAGCTGTTTTTCTATCTTTAAATAACAATCCCCTTACTGAGAAATTTAGGTCAGATGAGTGCTCAGTTTACCAATGTGTCATAACGTAATACGGCAATCCGGAGCGACCACTTAGAACCACTGAGTTGCACAGGGCGTGCTTCCACTGACTGTGCATCAAACTCTGTTCAACACTGTATAAACTCCTAACTCAAATCCATAAAGCGCACAAAATATTTGTTGTTGTACAAGAGGTGTAGCTCAGAAATGTCAGTATGTACAGTATGCACAATGAACGGAACAAACTTAAAAGGCTCCGGGGAATACTCAGGCACAGGGAGGAGTGAGTGTTGCCCACGGCCTTAATGTAAATGTCTCCGACAGCCTTTGATGAAATACGGCTCTATTGTTTCAGCTCAAAGTGTGTGTCTATGCCTCACTATATGCATTCATAATGGATTAAGTGCTAAAGGCAAAGTAAATTATCCTTGTCTTTCATAGTTTCTGTTCTTTTATTTGTCGAACACTCCGTAGACAGCGTTTTGAAGAGGCCGTCCTCAAGGTACTACTGTGAAGCAGCTAAGGTCTTTGCATTTGTTTGTGTGTATGTTTTCCTCTCTCCTGATTGTAGTGCTCTTCACACTCTCTCACACACCAACACGTACTCCCTGACAGGTAATAGGAATGTAGAGAAGCCATTTCCCCTATCTTTGTTTTCTGGCGCCGGCGCAGCTATGAGGTTAAGCAGAGTCTCGGGTTTGATTCCTGCTGCAGACATGTTCTTTGGAATTGTCAAGTTAAGACGCAGAAAAGCCTCCTGCTCATTGCGTTTGGAGCTTAACACTCTTTCCATAGCACCAAGACAGTGGTTTTCTATGCTTTTGCCTGTTAAGTACAAACTGATATTATTACACCCCGTTGTTACCACTGTTTTCTTACCTTCTTCATAGCCATTGATTTCTGTTCCTTTTAATAGACTATAAAAAATCAACTTCAAAGAAAAAGAAGTTCCAAATAAATTTTGTCAGGATTCAATTATAAAGGTGAAAACTAGGCACAACCTGAATGTCTGGCTCCACAGATAAATTACTGAATATTCCCTTCAGTTGATTCTGAGAGCTTCTGCTTAGCCCAAGAATGAGGGCTGAATAATTATCTGTGCATTTAGTCACCATTTGCTTTTGTTTGCATTGGCCTGTTTTCGTATTTGCAGCACTGAAAGGCTCGTCTTGTGCAATGCGGTTCACTGTATTGGCTTCTGACTATCTAATTTCACCAGACTGCTGCTGTCATTCCTCATTGTCTTTCACGGTATCTCTTTCAAACGCCCTCCGATCTTACCTATTTTTTTTCCACATGCGCTCTCTCTCTCTCTCCTTCTCTGTCTCTGTACCCCTTCCTCTCTCTCGTCCTCTCTATCAAACACCACACCTACGCACAGGCACAGGATGAACCGCAAGAACAAAGATATGCTGGGTTATTCTTGAACTTAAGCCTTCTTTGGTTATCTCCTACCTTGGCCACGCTGCCACATGTACTGTACACCTCATAATGTCGTCATTAGCAGAGATTAGTCCTGGTAATTAGCCATGATAACGCTAAAACTGGCAGCTAATAAGGCGTGAGCTCTCCTGGCTTAAGGTGTTAGAAAAAGAGAGGGGTAGGTGAAAGAGAGAAAAGGCAGTGGGAGGAGGGAGATTTACTTCCATTTCATTTATTTTGAGGTATTTATTTTTGTTTATCCATGCTGCTCTGTTTCTACATAAAATGCAGCCTGCTGTTCTGCTTTTTTTTAATTTATTTTTTTTACAAGGGATCATACAACATGTAGGGAAGAGACGAGGCAGGAAATAAAGCTGGCAACACGCTGCAGCAGATGACTTTGAGAGCCAGTCAGTGTCTGCAATGTGGCCCAATATCAGACCAAATCTAAGCTAGTGTTGGACGGCTATAATGAAGAATATCTTTGAGGGTTAAAGCTGAGGTAGGCAGTGTCATTCTAGCGTCTGTGGGCAAAAATCCCATAATAAACAACCATATTGTAATTAAAATGCTCTGAGAGAAAACCAGACTACTGCTTCTCCTCCTGGCTCTGTTTTTGGGATTTAAAAAATCTAGCACGTGACGGGAGAATTTAGCCAATCATAGGTCGTCTCAGAGAGAGGTCATATTGGCTGTTACACAAAGATGCATGTACACGTCCCTTGGGTGAAAGCCTTATTTTATAACAGAGAATCCTGCAGAGAAAGTTGCAGTGCTTCCAGCATTAGCAACAACTGCCTACATTGCAAAGCAACCCAAAAATGGAAAATGGACTTATCAAAAAGAGAGTCTAAAAGAGAGCCTGACATTAAACGAAACAAAACTGGGTTACTGTATAATGCACGTGCATATGCCCATGATTGTCTGATGGGAGGGGCTTAGGACAGAGCGGGCCGAGGTGCAGGAGGAGGGTGTATTTTCAAATTCTGCATTTTCTTTTTTTTTTCCCTTTTCCAGATTTAGAGGGCACGGCTTGTTCCCAATCAATACAATCACAACTATGTCAAACATGAATATTTCTATCTGTTTTTCTCTGCACACAGGGGGGGGGGTCAATGAAAAGTGATGTCAATAAGGCAATTAAACACTTTGGTCCGGGTCAATATTTCTGTCAATTAATGGTCAAATTACCATGAAATTTAGTGTGTGTCCCCAGGAGGATATTGGTTGAGTCAAATTCCCCCTTTAATGATATCTGGGTAAATGACAACACTGATGATGACCAGGTTTTCCAGTATTGTTGCCATGGTAATTTGGTTTCCTAGAGGATGGATCCTTATGTCAGCTGCATCCAGACAAAAATCCCATATAACCTGGCACAAAATGAACATCAATATTCTAATTTTGCGATAAAAATAATGCACTGGTCATGAGTGGATGAGCCTTTCGATTTTGCAAACTGCACGAGCTTTCATCTAGCATTGCCCTCGCTTCTTGAATCTTGCCTAAAATGTCAACAGTAAACAAAAGACAGCTACATGTAAAGAAACATTGCTGCTTGGGGACTAGAGGCTGACGTATGTAACAATAACTGCATCTGACATCACAAAAAGTCCTTAAATTGAACACCAAACAACGCATTTCTCAGAGATTGGGTTTCTTAGTCATGACTGTGCTCAAACTAGCTGATTAGGCAGAGATGGGACATCACAAACATGACAGATGATCACGCCAGCTTTTAGTATGTCATTGAAGTGAAGACTCATGTTGAAGGGATTTTGTGCCATCCAACTAGATGCAAATAGAAGCCAGAATGAAGGCAGATGACCAGAATTAGCTTGCTGTAATATCAACTGTGATTTCGACATTGATGTTACTGCATGGGATCTTCAGCGAGAGCAGAATTAGTGGCAAACGTGTCTGTTATTACTGACCAGTGAAACTTTAATCTTTTCACACTACCAGTTTTTTTGTGGGTTCGATCCAAGCTATGTGTGTGCCTAAGACTAGCTTGGTGTTTATCGTCTTCAATTCAGCAGGGGCAAGACATGAAAATGCTATGTTAGCCAGTCATTAAGTGTGTGACAAGATATCTTTTCACACACACTTAAGACCTTTGTGTGGCAGCAAAAGAATACAAATGCAGACCTGCCAACCTTGAAGAAAGGTTATGAGTTCCACCTTACCGGACACTCATGCGTGGTCATGAACATATGTGGACACGGCGGCACTTTTTTTTTTTTACCGTAAAAGTCAATATGCACATGTGGCAAACAGAAGAAACAAGCGTACGTTTACATATTCATATCTATAGGCCTAAGCCCCACATACATCCATAGACGTCCAATATTTGTTTTACGGTGCAGATCAAGGTCAATTTCATCAATCTGATGGTAGTATTCACCATCTGCTTAAAAAATACAGTAATATGTCCTGTTGTGACAAAAAGAAAGATTTCAAGTGGGATTCGGGGGGTTCTCCCCCGAGAAAATTTTGAAACATCACATGGCGAAATCCTATTTTCATACAATTTCATACAGAAATAGATAATAGATCATAGACAAGTGCATTACATTAGCATTCCTCATCATGTTCTTGTGTAGTAAGACACCTATTAGAACTACTCTCTTCTTATTGCCTTGTTTTTTTCTTAAAGAAATTCAGCAGACTCATCAAACAAAAAGTCTTTTTATCATAAGTATGTTATAGTTATTCAGGCAGGGCACATGGTTTCATAACACAGTTGAATGTAAATTTGTCTGCAATTTGCTTACCTTGGTACAATTCTCGCCAGCAATGTATCGACGACAGCCGACTTGGACACTATTTACTTCAGTGTTTGCCCTACCATTTTATTAGGGGGGCACCCCGCCCCGCCCCCCCTTGAAGGTCAAGTTAATTTATTTTAATTTTATTTTCTATATAGTGCCAGATCACAAAGAAGTCACTTAAGGTAACCTTTCCTATAGAACAGGCCTATACCTTGTCCTTTTATTAAACAAATTAAACAGCCTTATGTTATTTATCTTATTTACAGACCGCATGTCATTTCTCTCTCTACATGGTCGCTCTCTGTATCGCGCACGGCGGAGTTTGGCCCCGTTGGGCGCACACACACACGTGCCCGCGCGCACACACACACACACACACACACACACACAAAGTGAACACACTAGAGGATGTAAAAAAATTTTTAAAAAAAGACTCGGCGACGGTGGAGTGAGATTTCTTAAACGGGCGTGAGAAGGTGATACCGTTTACCAGACTGAACACACGGTAACTCCGGTCTGAGCTGACGGTGAGGAGCTAATAAGAGCTAACTGCTAACAGACAGAAGCTAACTGCTATGAGACTGTAGTTAACTGTTTACAGACAGAAGCTAGCTGTAATAGACACAAGCTAACTGTTTACAGACAAGCTCTCAAAGTTCTTTTAGAGCATCAAATCGTACCAGCATACTTTGATGTCAAAATGCGTGCCTGGTACGCAAAATGCGTACAGGTTGGCAGGTCTGCAAATGTAAAAGAAGAGTAGCAGCTGGGGGAAATGAAAAACAAAAAGCAGAATGCAGAATAATGTAGGTTAAAATGAGGGAGAGGTGTCCAACAGTAAGGGAGGAAGGAGAAGGTGGCAGTGAATGACAAATGAGAGGGACAGTGCAATGCAAGGGAGCACCAGCTTGTGTGAGGCATGCAAGGCTCACTCTGAACGGTGTATCAAATAAGCTGTGTCTTTGTAAAGCAAAGGACCCGGATGATCTGTACCCAGTCAGGGGCAGATTCTGTATAAATGCATGTGCTGACTCAGCATCTTGACCATATGCCTTTCTTGCATATCTTCAAATCCTTCAGGGACTCTGGCTTTTTACAGACATTTGTAATATGTGACTCTTCAACGCTGGGAGGGCAAGTCTCGACCGATCATCTAACAAGCTAAAGCGCCCACTGAAGAGAAGCTCGCCGGCTTTGTCCACTAATTAAAAGACTGCTGTCAAAGGTCTTAAAAAAACTGACTTCTTGAGATCAGTTAATAATGTTCAAGCAACACAGTTTCAGTCCCCTCTTTTCATGTGATTATCACTTCCCTTCTCTTCTGAATACATTGACTTGTGCAGCAGAGCCACGGGGTGTTTTTATGTTGGAATAACTTCAGTTACATTTCTAAAACCAGAATGTGTGTGGGCCCCGACATGGACTGTGACTGGGCCAAAGCCTTCCTCAGGGGTGACTGCATTGATTTGTTTTGTCATCGAGAAACTCTGCAAATCTAACACCCTGCAGGTCAGTATTACAAAAATAATTATTTTTTCCTGATGTACATGGGGTTGTGTATCACACAGTTTGAGCCTGCGTTTGCACTAGTGTTGCCAAAGATTCAAAGACAGTCAACCAATAAATCCTTTAAGGTGTTACTATGAAGTTACTTAACAAATATATACCTCCGCTTAGGAGGTGATGTTTTCAGTTCGGTTTGCTTGTCTGTTTGTCAGCAGGATTACAGATAAACTACTGGCCTGATTTTCAGAAAACTTGGTGGAAATGAAGAACGCATTACATTTCGGAACAGATCCAAATCATGGAGCAGATACACAAATTATTTTTTCACTTTCATTGACACTGCGAGGTTTGGGCATTTAGATTGAGCAGAAAAAATTTCATACATCCTAAAATCTAACAGATGATATTGAAGTTCAGTAGTGACAAAACATTTGTAGAACTACGGCGAAGGTGTCATATACAAAAGTACCAGTAATCCTCTGGGGTAGCCTACACATGACTTCATACAGAAAGCAGTCAGTACGGAGCACTCTGAGACAATGGCTTCATGGAAGGACTGGTACAATTGTAACACTCTTGTGACTGTTACAACATATTTTTGAACAAACTACACACATTATTTCAGTCTAAGCATTTGATACTTGCATATATAGTATTTATACAATAATAAAGTCTTTTTTGTTTTTCTCAATTTTATGTTAAAGGAGCTGTATGTGAATTTCAGAGCCTATTTAGGAGTGTGTTTACATGAGTAACACATTTATGAGGCTTATCTCAGTTATGATCATATCTAGTATGTGGTGTTAATGTAAGCACAGAGAGATAGGTTTATTCATATTCCTCTTATACATAAAAAATACTACTAGGCTGCTTACTAATTACTGGACTCTATTTGCGCAGATGCTGTGACGTTTACAAAAACAAACTAACAATGGGAGATGAGAGCAACAAGAAATATGAAACACTAAACTGTACATTTGCTACCACTTGACAACTTAACAGCTAATTTTTCTTTGCTCCGATCGTCAACAGCTGTTTCCTCTGCCCTCAGTGCATCTATCGTCTCTCTCTTTCTCTCAACTGCACGCACACACACACACACTACATAGTTACTCACTTAAGGTTATTCCTGAAAGCAGCTATGCTACTCTTGTAACACTGTCTTCCACTTTGACCAGTGCCAGTCTGTCACTGTCACTGTGTATAGGACAGAGCACCGATGGAAGAATATACGCAGCCTCTTTCATTACTGTTAGAAAACTAGAATTGCCGCCTCGCAGTTGTATGCCTCCACGAACCGAGTTGAGTTGACCGCAAAGTGCAGTTGCAGTTACAGTTTACACCAGTTTGACCTTTTTCAAATATAAAATGTCATCACTTCATCATTTTATCCTATTAAACATTTGTATGAACTGTTATCGTAAGTAGCATATGAATTCTTGAGTTATGACCAAAAACATGTTTTGTGAGGTCACAGTAACCTTGACCTTTGACCATCAAATTCTAATAATTTCATCCTTGAGTCCAAGTGGATGTCTGTGCCAAATTTGAGGAAATTTTCTCAAGGCCTTCTTGAGATATTACTTTCATAAGAATGAGATGAATGCAAGGTCACAGTGACCTTGACCTTCTAACACAAAATTCTAATAATTTCATCCTTGGGTCCAAGTGGGCATTTTTGCCGAATTTAGAGAAAATTCATCAAGGTGTTCTTGAGATATCACATTCACGAGAGTAGGACAGCCCAGAGACATATGCCTCCAGTCACAACTATTGCTGCCATGGAGGCATAAAAACTGTTTCTTTATCGCTCTAAAAGTGCAGCTCTGTTGCTGCTGCCATTGTTTATATTTCTGTTAAGTCACTTGACTGCAGCTGCATCTGCGCAGGTTGTCGACAGCTCTCAATAACCAAGGTAAGGCTTATACATACAACAGTAACCTTTGTCTTTTGCAGTACTCTACCCAGCATGTTCGGGTTTCTCTAAATGAGATAAGGTTTTATCCCCATTTCTGAAAATGGGATATGGTGATTACGTGCTGAAACATATAAACGGGATACTCCAAAAATCCGATCATAAACGGGTTATTCATGTCCATGTAAATGCGTGCAATAATTCAGTGTCTGGGGTGGGACTGTCTGCACGATTTCCAACACGTAGATGGCTAAATCTGTGGCTGGCAGCTGTTGGTGCCAACTTCAGAAACAATGCTAACAGTATTGATACCAGTGGTAACCGCTGTATGAGTGCAGTGCTGTTCAGTGCAGCGGTCAGTGGGACACACTCATGGGGACTCACATGCAGGACACCATTACTCCACTATTTTTTTAAAGACCAAATAGTGGTTTTACTTCTGTATTAATGTTCTGAATGTTACATGAATCTGTTCCATAAAGTATTTGACAAATTTCTAATTTATAAATACATAATAAATGCATAGCTGAGGTGATGAAGCTTCAGCTAGGCATAACCATATTTTGACATAATTCTAATACTTTGGCAAATAAACCCAGACATATGCAGTGGCTGCACTTGTAGATTTGAATATCATAGAAGACTGGCCTTGGTGGAGGTCTGTGCTCTCTAAGTGCCCGTCTACCTTTTATATTTAGTAACTTTAATGACATTTACCGACAATTTGTGATGTACTCTCAGTATCACTATAGATTGCATTGACTGCTGTTGCCTTAATGATAAGGAAGCACAATTGGAAAGGGCAAAGGGCATGTTTTACAGCAATGCCCTTCCAACCACAAAGTCTCGAATGAACGTTTACTTGTGGTAGGTGGGATGTGAGTGGGGGCGATGGACGACTCCAGAAGATTTTATCCCATAACAAAGGTGAGACGAGGAAGAAGCTGCAGAAGAAGAGATAGAGCATCAATATGAAGTTGGGAGGGCAGGACGGCAGAGAGAGTGAAAGAGAGTGAAAGAGAGTGAGGGCGAGGAGGAGGGCCAGAGCATTCATCCAGTGCATGGAATCAGTCGAAGAAATCAATTTTTAATTTGGCCGTCAGGATGGCAAAGCTGGCGTGCCAACAGCGCTACCATGGACTTAATTACACAAAAGTGCCCCCGAGAAAAGGGAAGATGAGAGGAAGAGCGAGGTGGAGGGAAGTGATGAGAGAGGTGGGAAGAAGAGGAGGAGGAGGAGGAGGAGAGAGGGGGAGGGACTGAGATGGAGGGAGGAGTGTGAAATGGGCGATAGCAAGGTCACTGTCTGGGAGGGAGATGGAGAGGCGGAGGTTGCGGAGGAGAGACAGATGGCGACGTGCGGAAGAAGAGAGGAATCTGTGGAAACAAGACTAGGGGGCTGAGGAGCAGAGAGACATGATTTCACACCCCAGCACTCTGACTGGGAGCCTAGAAAACACACACATACATCACACAGTGTATGATCATAGCATGTGGGTGACTTTGAACACACACACACACACACACACACACACGTATGAGAGCACACACACACAGCAAATAAAAACTTCATAGGGCTTCAGTGCCTCTTTTGGTGCCTTTTTACTCTTCTTCTGCGGCGCTCTTCCTTTGGATTCCTGCTGCCTGGAGGGTACTGGCCAAGCGTATCAAAGGCGTTTGACCACGGTGGCGGCATGAAAGCCTTGCCCCGGACCATAACACCACTGATAATCCGAGCTGTGCCACTGAACTAGCACAGGATGAAACACACTGCTGTCTACCCCCCAACCACTCACTTTCCTCTTTATTTTCAGCTACCACTGTACTACTCTACCCGGCGCTCTCAGTTACTCTCGATGAAGGTTTTCTCAGTGCTTTTCTGCGTGATTACCTTCCTGGCTCAGTTGAACTGATGTAGTCATTAGAGCTTGACCATAGGTGGAAAGTTGAGCCCATAAAACACAAGCAGCAGGAAAAACAACCACTAAGCTCTAGCTTCAAGTAAGCTCAAAACTGGTACTGGAACTGTAAACACACCTTCAAAAAGTGACAAATTAGTTATTTCTCTCATAGATATCATATTCTATATAGACCTTGGCTGCGCACACTTGGTACCATTCTGACTAAAGCTACAGTCAACAGCAGAATATGGAAATCATAAAAGTCTCTATCCACAGCAGGCCCACAGGAATAGTGAGAGACTGCCTCATGCTGTCAGCAAACTGCTTCCCTTGATTTGAGGAAAACAAGATTTTTGAGATTCTATACTTGACTACACAACATTTGAGACATGTTTTGCAGTGCTGACCTGAACCCAGCCTCCTAAATGAAAGATGCAGCCCTTGGCAGAAGGTCAAACATGAATGCCAATATCTGATGTTTACAGTACCACTTCTCTCTCCTGGATTTTGTCTCAAACACCTTCCCTTCACTCTCGACTGTATCTTATCTCTGCTTCCAAACTTTCACTTCTTCATCCACTTTTCTTTCCTCACTTTTGTCTGCAATCCAATAAAAATCGTGACAGACAAACGCAAACTCCACATTTCTGGGAACAGTAGGCCTCAGGCAAGAAATAATATATGAACAAATTTCCTCTTATTTTTGTTCGTATCCACAGTTTGTTCTTACTTTGTTAGTACCCAATGATTTCTGGGACTCACCATTTTTTTGGTGGTCTAGAGCACTCTCAGCAAGATAAGAGAAAAACATCTCATTTTCACAGTCCACATATTGTTGCCCAACATGAGGAAACATAAGTTTTAAATTTGAAGAACATTTTAAAAATGCATGATTGCATGTTTTAGGGTTATTCAAATGATTAGTGATTAGTGGAATTTCAGGGCTCAAGACATACTACTATACTTGGTCCACTGATCCCAATTACTGTAATTTCAGTTACTGTTCATCCCTCTGCCGACCAGTGGTGAAATGTAACTAACTACATTTACTTAGGTATTGTTCTTAAATATAAATTTGAGGCACTTTTACTTTTTTTTTTACAAGTATTTTCATTTCATACCACTTTCTACTTTTACTCCACTACACTTACAGTGAAAATAATGTACTTTTCACTCAATTACTATTATTTGATAATTCTAGTTACATCTTAAATGAAGATTTTTGCAAACAAATCATATGAAAATAGTGCAGCTGAAACACTTTTGACAATTGATTAGAAAATCAATTGGAAACTATTTTGATAATTATGTAAGTCATTTTTTTATGCAAAAAATATTTCATGGTTCCAGCCTCTATGACTTGCTGCTTTTTCTTTGAATTATTTTTATAATTTTTTATTCATTTCATTTATTTAAACTTTTCTGCATCAAGTACTTTTACTTAAATGCTTCAATACATTTCCCTGACTGTACTTACATATTTTTACTTGAGTAACATTTTCAATGCAGAGCTTTTACTAGAAACAGAATACCTTTACAGTGTGGTTTGAATACTTCCTTCACCACTGCTGCTGATACAGCAAATGTTTTGCCACTGCTTGATTTTTGTTTTTTTCCTGTAACACCAGTACAGACACTGGAAAATCATATTTACTGTGTTTAAATTTATTTAACAGTACATGAATTTTGCTGCTGCAGAAGTCCTCCTTCTTCTTACAGCCTTCTGTTCGGAGGAATCTCTCCAATTCTTGGTCATGTGTCTGAGTATTTGCACACGGTACCACACCTGCCCTTATATAGGGGCATTCCCTATGCTAATAGGTGACTTATGATCAAGTGGGATTAATAATTAAGCACACCTGGGTAAAGGCAGATTTGGATTGTAAAGAACATTTTGTGCATCTGGAGCTCTCTCTTGGTCTCTTACTTTTTGGAGAAAACATGAGAGAAATTTAGGAGAATGTTGCTGCATGAGGTCCATTGTCTTTTTTCAACACTATACATACCAAACATTTAATTCATTCCTCCACTCGCAGCTCTTTCTCCCTCATTTCCTCCGTGCAGCATCTCCACTTGCTTTGCTTCTTATTGGGAGATCACTCAGTCTAACCAACAGTCTTAAATGTTCTGCTCTCCAACCATCTGCTCTTTTCAATTCCTGCACTTGGCTCACATTGCATCTTCACTTTCACCTCTATTTGTTGCCGTTAGCTCTCGCCATAGCATGCGTTTCCACCGTTCACACCCCTCCTCCACATCCCAGTTCTCTGTCTGTACGTTGACTGTAAATCCAGCCTTGTCTTGATGAGAGAGGATAGTTAAACGCCTTGGGAAGTTTAAGACCCACTAGGGATCCTTCTGATAGCAACCCAAATAATGAAAATGTAATTCTACAGGCATAATTAAGTTAGAGATAGGGCGATTACTGTGCGATCCATTAAAAGTGATGGCAAAAGTAATTACTTATTCAATCAGCGTGGTTTTATGAGGAAATGCGATGGCACCATGTTGCGTCGCCTCTATACAAGTCATTACATTTACAAGGGCATAATACGTTAAGCTGTGATTGGTCCTCTTGACAGCTTGTTAAGCTGTGAATTAAAACCCTGGTGAAAATAAAAGTCATTTTTTGGCAAAGATGAAGTAATAAAGTTTTTATAAGGCAACTGTCCTCTACATATCTATCCAGTTCTACTGTATATGCAGCTGTGTATGCTTGCATGGGTATGAGTATAAATGTGACACTTTCTGTTTGATTTCCTGCCATCCTCTTGTGGTGTTTGCTGTGCCTATCGGATATATCTGGTCTGCAGTGTGGTGAAGAGGAGAGGGAGGTAATAAATACTCGAAAGAGATTCAGAATACGGTATGTCTGACACCTCCTACTCTCACATATGGGAGCGATGTGTTTGTGTGAGTATGACGCTATACCACAGTTGTACATGTTGTGTGTTCTCACTGCAATGTTGTGATATTTTTATTTTTTTTTCCCCATTTAGTTTGGAACAAAATTTTCTCACCAGTAGTTCTGAGATGCCCGTTAACTGATGCAAGCGAGTAATGCATGGACAAAAAATGCCCACACTTTGCAATGATGCAACACAGCTGTTATCTTAAAGGGTAACATTGTTTTTTTTTTTTAACTTGGACCCTATTTTTCCATGTTTTGTGCCTAAGTGACAATTTTTAAGATTTGTCCAGTATTAAGTGACAGGGCTGCAGCCAACAGCTGTGAAACAGGCTGTAATGTAACCACTCAAGGCAATCATGCATCGTCAATTTACATCCACTAGAGTGCTTGTTTTTGCCACTGACAGGCTTCAATTGTTATTTTAAGTGTCTGACAACATTATGGAAAGGATCCCTACAGAGAGACCTTTTTGTTAAAGAGTAAGATCCTTCTTGTTAAACCAGAAACTGCCCAAAAATCACTATTTCTACATTTAATTTTAGTGTGAATAGAGTTACCATATTTTTACATCTAACTGGGTGAATTAAGGGTTCATTTCAATCAAACCGGAGTTGGCGAAAGACTGACCAGATTTGCTTTTACAAGTTGTATTTTGTTTCTGTCAACTCTAAATGAGTGTGTTTTACGATGATAAAATGACTATTTATTTAAACAGAGTCTGATGAGTTTAGCGATCACAATTTTGGCTCTGCTTTTGGTTGGAAAAAGCATCTTAATCCTAAAAATTGTCTGACACCTGTCAATGGCAAAACAATTACTTTTGGTGGATGCACAGTGATGGTTCATGATTGCCCAGAGTGGTTACATTGCAGCCTGTTTCACTGCTTCTGGCTGGGGCCTTGTCGCTTAATGCTTGACCAATTTCAAAATATGTTGTTGCAATTGGCCACTTGGACACAAAAGCATAGGAAAATACAGACCAGGTTGAAAAATACTGAAGTTTCCCTTGAAATCAACCACAAACTGCGGGCTAAAGTGGGCGGAATTGTTTTCATAGCATGTAACCAGATGAGGCAGGGAGATACACAAAGAAGAACGTGTGCATGGTTGCATGTTTGATCAGCTACATACAGTATACATTCACTGCATAATCACACAGAACAACTCACATCTTTAAGGCACCCCATGAAGTTGTTGCTGACTGGCGATCCGGGCAGGTCGGCGGTGTTGGGGCTCCCTCCAATGTAGAAGAAGTCATCTGAGCCCAACATGGTGTAATCCTCCTGGGTGTAACCAGTGGTGGTCAATATACCATCCACTGAGATGGTGACCTGGCATAGGCATGGCCCAAAGGAGACAGACAGAGAGAGATAGAGAGAGAAAGAAATAGAGCAGGGATAGGTAGACATAGAGAATGATGAGAGTGGAGAGAAATTAGAGGAATGAGGAGGAAAAACAAGGAAGAAAGTGGATTAAACACCAGAGATAGGTGGGGTTGTCCCCTAAATGGTATCGCTTGGTTGGTTGCTTTTGGTGCCACTCAGACTGGGGGCTTTCACTCTAAAGTGCAGTTGCTAAGAGAAAACCAATGGAACGGTGCTATGCTTGCTGTGTAATCACTGACTCCTGATTTAATTGAGTAATGGCTAAAGTAGGCTTTAACTGTATCCCTCACTGGATTAAGTGCACAGTAAAGACATGTACAAATCAATATAGCAGCCAGGACAAAAACATGAATTTACAGGTAATTACTGTTTTTAAAATAATAACTGGGCCTTCACTGTGACTGACATAGCTATTCTGTGATATTCCTTTGCTGAACCAGCCCTCATTCAATGAACTACCAGTAACAATAAACTACTAGTAACAATAAACTACTAGTAACAATAAATACTGTTTCAATATTCAATTGCCTCGAGTCTTCGTCTTTTGTGCAAGGTTACACATCTTGTGCCACACGTTTGATGAGCCGCAAGCTGATGGTATGAGAGTCTTAATACCCCCCCCCCCCCCCCAAAAAAATAAACAAAAAATAAAAACAGATGCATAAAGGGTACATTTTGAGGCTCCTCCTGGCATTTCTGTGAGATTGCACTATTTTTTTTAAATCTCAAACGGTATTTTGATCTCTGCACAATTAAGTCTCAGTGCCCTTGTATAAATGGAACATGACTAAGTTGATCAAAAAGAGTTTTAACCTAAATTACAACAGCATATGAGGGGACTACTTTTGTTACACAAGGCCTTACAAGATGAGGTGAAGCAACCGTTTCAAATGTAACACCAGACCCTACCTTGTCGGTTCAAAGGATGCCCTTTAGAGTGAAGAAAATGACATGAGATATCCTCACATTAAAATAGAATGCATCTTACATGAGGATAAGGATTTCCTCTACTTGGTTCTTCCAGGAGCATTCTTTTACATAATACTCATAACAAAGAAGCAAATTGCAGTACTTGATAAAAATGCTAATAAGTATAATTTGGCTAATTATATTATATCCTGGCTGTATTTGCTATCAGTGCCGCGGCTATGCTGCTACACAAACATCCTGCCAAATAATGCTGTTTGATTTGGGGGGGATTTTTGCAGTTAGTGACCAATTTATTGTCTAATTATCCTAATGGAGTTGGCCTGGGCGAAAGTGAAGTACTCATGTCTCTGATTCAACATCTGTTATTCTGCATAAATGTACACAGCTTAAATACAGGACTGCAGGGAGCCGTGTACACAACCATCTGTTTTTCATTACCTCTGCACACTCAGAAGTGATGCTAACACAAACTACCTGCGTTTCATTCGAGGCCTAACTTCATATTTGTGGCCGTTTACAAAAAATATTTTGAATGTGGCTCTATGGCATTTTGCACGTTGGATCTCAAGACGCTTCTTTCCTTTAGTGTGGTGTTGATGGGCGTAATTGCACTCTAATAGCAGGCTGTGAGCACATTTTCTTTGCCTTTTAAACAATACACAGAAGAATTGATTTCAGGCTGCAAAAATGGCATTTACCCTAAATTGAAAGAAATGAAAACACAAACAAAAAAGCTTGAACACAGTATGAAATGCAGCAAACATTCTAAAGCAGAAGGCTGAAAAGAAACCTTAGCAACTGCACTCAACAGATCAGTCGCCCCAGCTAAGTGCTCATCTTCTCTTTTTCTTGACTGTTTTTTTTTTTTTATTTGCCGTACTTCCCTTCTTAACAGGGCAACCCATTTTTATGTCTGCTGTTACTACTTGGAGATAAAGAGCGATCGTATTGGCCAGATATATCTGGCATGAAGAATCAGCGGTTGACAGTGCTGGTGTGTTGGGGTCATCTTTGAAGATCTCGCACGAGGCTTTCAGCAGGGCAACTTCAATTGTCCTTTAGTGACGAAAGAGACCCTACAGGTAGCTAAGAAGGAGAAACAAGGTGGGAGGGGGAAGTCTCATGATGTATCCATTTAAAATGGTCTTACAGACTTTGGCCAAAGCCATCTACCAATGGCATGACCTCTTCTCAAAGTAAGGAAATAGCATTGAGAGTCAAAGGGTAAAGATAAAACCTGTAAACTTTCTGAGACTAATGTGGTAAGTTAAGTGCCCAAGAACATCTTTAATGGCCAAGCTAGATCTTGTGAGGCAACATTTTCTGGAGGGTCATTGATGTTACATCTTCAGGGCTTGATGTGCTCACTGGGGCCATAATGAACTAACATTGGCTAGCTGCCAGACACCTGTAAAGTTCCCAGCTAACAAGGGGAAAATTGAGATTGGTAAAGTATTTTATTTTTCTGTTTTTCTTTCTCTTGACATCTCTATCATCCAAGATTCCACCATTTAAACAGCTCTTCAAAGCTTTAAAATGTAAGCAATGTATCAAAAAAAAAATTCCCTTGGGGAGGAAAATTTTGATTATATTACCAAAAATGTGAACATAGCAGAAAGCAGAGCAGAGCTGTTGCTCCGACTCCCTAATAAAAGAGACGCTTTGTGCATTAATGCATGAGAAGACATACAGTTACTATTTTTCCTTCTTAAATGTCCCATTATATTTGCTGTTGAGACATTACTGCTCTTAATGCATTACTCTTAACAGAAAACTGTTTCTCCAATTCACTGAATCCGCCACGTAAAAAGCAGAGTGCTAGGAGTAGGCGCACATTGCTTTTGAAGAGAATGGGAAAGAGACTGATTGATTAATTACGAGAGTAAATACATCTCCTTTGCCACTTACACCTAACTTTGCGCCCAGATAATGCACTGTTTGACTAGTACAAGTCGATCTGGACAGGCCCAAAATGGACTTGCGTCATGCACTTCAGACTATGCACTATAGATCGTTTAAATAGGGCCCAATATGTCAAAGATACAAAACATGCACATGCATTATTAGTCAAAAACGAACAGAAGTAAAACAAATTTGCTCCTGTTTCCTCTGAAGTGACTTTGTAATTATTCATGAGAACTAGCTAGTCTTTGCTTCAACCAGACTGCACACTCATCCCATTGGGTGACATTACAAGCACTTGCATCACTGGCCAGAGGAAGGAAAGGGTGATGATATCACAGGTCGCTGATGGAAATACCCTGATGCTACTGGCCTGGAGGCCGCCATACAGTTTGGAGGGAATCACAGTGTATTCCTATCTCAAAATCTTTGCTGGAAAATGCAGACAGATTATTCTTTAAATAAAAGAGCAAAATATTAAGATTACCCAGAGCGATTTTGGCTCCTGTGTCATAAATGTTATCATTCAGCGTGGGGAAACACAGCTTGAAAAAAAGACTTAATTATGGATATTTTACTTGTCACCAAGACAAGGCGGGCCCTGCGGTGCAAAATGTTGGATCCAGGTCACAAAAAGTAACACCACCTGTGTGTGTGTGTGTGTGTGTGTGTGTGTGTGTGTGTGTGTGTGTGTGTGTTATTTTTTATTGGAAATGTATTCAAAGTAATTGAAGTGACAGGACCAAAACAATCATTAACATGAAATGGCAGCTTACCCCTTTATTTACTTCATGAAAACAACTGTGATTTCTTTGGCGCCGAAAAAAACTGTCTGAGAAACCTGAGCATATGCAACAATATGGCCTGAAAATAATTCTGTATGATTGTGTGATCACAGTTCCCTTCTTGAAACAGCCTGGTGTGACAATCTAAGAACAATGCCTGATAAATACAAAAATATAACAGTCTAATTAACACATTTCTAGCCTCCTTCTCTGCTCCTTTTCCAGTGAGAACTTCACTCTTCTGGATATATTAGAACTAATAAAATTGACTAGAACTCCCCTTCCTCCTTTCATATGTACCTAAAACAAGCAACCAACACAGCCACTAAAACAAATAGGACTATTTAATCCTCCTTGCTGCTTCTATTGGATCCCTTGATTTTTACCCAGCTGCTCTTCAAATAGTTCTTTAGCCCAGTACAAACAGAAACCAAACAGAGCTGGCTGATCTGTGCTGAACTGTGTCCCAGATATCATAGAAAACACAGACTGGAGCTGTTTACAGATGAATATACTGTGAAGGGATTGACACAGCTTTGAATTCAAATCATGGAGAGCATTCTGTTTTACCCGTCCACATGGGGGGGGTCAATCTCTTTTTTGCTTGTTCCTCACAAACCACAAACTACCTACAGAATGACAAAGCAGTGCACAGTCAACTAGAACCATTCTGTGTGGAGTCCTGCTGTGCGCTCAGTTGAGCGTGCTACTGGCTCATTGACCATATCTGGCTCAATTACTGCAGGCTGCTGGCAACTCAACGCTCCAACACGTAGATCCCCCTCTAATCAAGTCAACAAAGGTCAACATGATTCCAACTGGGATTACACTGACCACACTTAAATTGAACAAAGAAAGTCAATAACAATACTTGAAATGATCATACTAACTAGGACTGTATACACTACAGCCAAGTGTTATTCTAATGTGCTCAGAGGTGTATCCATATCATGTCTTAGGGCCCTGACACACCAGACTGATGGTTGCCAGTCAGTGGATGTCGGGCTGTCCGTGAGCATCTGTTGCCCTAGTATTTGGTCTGTGTCCCACACTGTTGACACTGGTCAGCCGTTGCTTTTCTGTCGATTCAGCATGTTGAACTGTCGGCAGAGCCTGTGAACTGGTTTGCAGTTGAGCTCAGTATACGAGAAGAGAAACAGAAGTGAGGGAAGCAAAAAAAAACCAACTGGAGTAAAGAGGGTATGAGCCATTGAGCTTTTTAGCAGAAACATTTTGTAACTGTTTCTGTTATTCAATCCCTCCAGGATCTCGCGGCACAAAGCCCTTGAATTTGCGGCCAATTTTGTCAAAAATTGGCAAATGACAAAAATTGCGCCTAATGGCAAAAGTGTTTTTTTTTTGTTTTTTAAACTACTACTACGACTCATGTAATCACTTGCTATAATAATCATACTGAATATTACAAAAATTGCTGCAAATGTTTTTTTTATAGTTCTCTTAAGTTTTATTTAATCAGTTTCCAAAACATGGACTCCAATAATGTTGCAAAAAATCCTGAGTGAATATTGTAGCTCTCAAACCACACAATGTGACTGTACAACAACATGTAAGCTACATCTTCTGTAAACATAACATCTTAATACACAACATGTAAGCTACATCTTCTGTAAACATAACATCTTAATACATTCAACACATATTGTATGCATTTAAACAGTACAAATTCTTATGTCAATACAGAGCGTTTCTCCATACTGCAATGCCATTGGTGCGATTTGATGACGCGTCTGGTGACGTTTCAAATGACGTCGCATGTGTGACGACTTCCCGTCAGCCGGAAAATGCGGAAAAATTGCAGGACTTTTGAAAAATTGAAAGCCCCTGCAAATATTGCGGACTTTCATTGAATTTGTGTTAATTATTGCGATCACTATTTTCTGGAGGGACTGGTTATTGTTCACTAGCAGTATACAGTATATATCATTGTCCTTTCAACACCGGGATGTGTTGTTAATGAACAATCTGTCCTATTTTAATGACAAATAGAGACTAGTGACACCTGCTGATATGGAGAGTTATTTCCTTTGATGCAGGCGCAGAACATATGTGCTAGTTGGCCGTTGGCTGTAGACAGTTTCCTCAAGTACAACTGAGACACAGGCAACGTGAGGCAATGCAACAATCAGCCTTCACTGACATCAGTTCTTTGATGTCAGTTTGGTGTGTCTGGGCCTTTAAACACTTGCACACAATAGCCATCATACTATCACAGCTCATCCAGTGTCTTTATTCATTTCCAGTAGTCTGGTAGCCACTTATGTGCTGATAAGGGTCAAATTAAGAAAGAAAATATGACAAGAAGTACCCAGAAGGTAATACAAGCAGGCTCTACTTCCATAAAGACCTACATCAGAATGAACCCAGACGGTACTGAGCGAATGATGAGAAGAACCAAAGTAAGTCTTAAAGCTTACGATATGTTCACAACAGCTCCAATATGACAAAAAAAGAAAGGAACTTTACACTTCATGATATCTGAAGCTACAGTATATCAGGCTTTCAACACATACAATGAAAAATAGCTCTGTGTGACATACTCACTCTCACTGCGCACACATCTTGTATTCAGGACTACAGATCATGTTCTAACTTCAATCCCGAGGGGAAGTTGTGATTTGGAGCATCCAACTCTTTATTCTGAGTGAGAGTCTGTCATTTCTTTGTCAGCAATTTCTAACCTATGCAGCACAGTCTGACCAAGTATAGACATCTATCAGTACCTTCAGATATTTAACATCATAGTCGGTGCAGAGAGGAGGCAACGAGCTTACCTTGAAAATGTATCACTTACCCTTGTTGGCACTACATTTGATCTTTTGCAGGGAGAAACAAGGTGTTAAATTTTGGAGTTAACTTATTGCATAATACAGTTAAAATGTATCATAAAAGATCACACACACACACTGCCCCTCCTGTTAGCTCAGGTCAAATTCAGACCCGCAGGAAGGAAGGATGTTCAAGAGAGAAAGGGAAAGAAAGGATTCCCATCCAGCGTTGGACTTCAGTAGGTGTCTGGCAGCTTGTCAATGTGTATTAGCCGGGAGTAATTTATCGTAGGTGGACAATCTGTCTTCCAACACTAAATATGGAGTCTGTAGTTTTAACTAAGCTACATATCTAGGTTAGTTAATGAGGGAAGGTTGGGAGGCTCGGGGCGAGTGCTGTTTTGGCAACAGTTGTCCAGGGGGTTGGGGTGAGAAAGGAGGGGGAGTTCTTTAGTTGTGTGCCGAAAAGAGTTGGAGGGTTGGAGGGTGAACAAAATCGGTTAGTACTTTTGTAAGTAAGGGAAAGTCAGACACAAAAATGGTTGTTAGTACAGTTACAACAAAGGTTTGATTCAAACAGTAGATTAGTAACACTATTTTAGTAAATTTAGTCAAAGTGATAAGTAGGTGAGGATTCTTTAAAAGTCCTCTGAAATTTGATTGCTCAAACCAGGTCCAAATTTGGACTGAATGTGTTATTTCATGTGCAAGGGTTTGTTTAGGTTAAGAGGAAACAAAATGAATCCATCCAAGCTAACGGGGTGACACACAAGCCATGCATTTAAATGGGAAGATAACAGGAAGAATGAGGATATGGGAGGGGAATTCCATTAGACACAACACAAACAGACCAACTGTTAAATAAAACAAAACTTTTAAACCATCTGGCAAGATGCAGCAAAATGGGGAAAGTAGTGGGGGAGTAAATTTAATTGCAGGGCACCACGACACCAGACAAATGGGGGAAAGGGGAAGGAGCTTTCAATGTTAAGGTTTGGACAGGAATGCAACAGAAAAACCCATCTAGACACGTGTACGACAGACTTGACACGTGCTGGGCTAGAGCAGCATTTGAACCCTGTGAGTATGCTGATGTGAGGACGTTCTAGCCAATAGAAACATGCAAACAGGGTGCAGGGACACAACCACTGGATACTGTCAGTTTGGAGGTGGAAGTAGTGGGACAGGATGGGACCAATGTCACCAATCACAGATGAAATCAACGGGAATGAGAGGGTTTTTTAAAGAATAGGGAAAATTGAGAGGCGAGAGAGGACGTCCCTGTCTTGGTGAATAGAGCAATTAGTATTCCAATGATGGAGCATGCCATATCATCACTATCTCTGTCCTATCGGACACACACACACAAAAAATCTGCACCCAGACATGATTGCAGTTCTCATTATGCCCCCCACTAGGATTTCACCACACTATTGCTGATGTGAGCTCAAAATTGCTTCATCACTTTTGTCAAATTTGAGCCATGACTGAGTGAGTCACTAGATACAGTGGCTTTCTGCGCACTCATAACAGTTTTCTTTGACTCCTGCGTTATGATGGATTGGGCAGATTTATTTCTTGGGGCATCAATCCTCTATTCACCAAGAAAATGAAAATCTGTCTCTCCTCTTTACTTTTTCCCCTTTTTTGTTTCAGCAAGATAAGATGTGAGGTCATTATTCATTTTAGTAAGTAATATTTTGAAGATAAACTTATAGAAGTAAAAAATAAAAATAAAAGTAAAAATAAAATAAAATAAATAAACAGCAAGAGGGTGTGGCTAACATGTTTCATGGCCATATTGATTATATTAGGACAACTGATATATGTATGTATATATGTTAGCCATGATATATACATATACATATATACTCAATGCAATCTGTATATAAAAAAACAAACAAAAAGATTGGGAAGAGGGGGTCAGGTCTCTTCATGCAAGGGGTGAGGCCAGTAAAGTATAAGAAATATAAGTTAGTGTTAGTGTTAATGAGGGGTCGATCGCACGCAGTTCAGAGTTTCCCAGGCACTTTCCATTATGGTCTGTATCAATGGCCAGACTTCTTCATTTACTGATTAAAAAGTCCAGTGAAAGCAAGTAAGACTGATCCCAACTAGTAAAATAAGATCTTAGTCAGAGAGTCTAAATGTCTGCAAGTTATTCTGGCAAACTTCCCCCGGTTTGCAGCTTAATAAAAGTGCAATTGCCATTTTATTTTCAATTATGAGCTTTTACCAGTACTCTTGGTTTTGTTTCTGCACCTGAGTTCAGGGGACTAATGCCATATTAAAGTACTTTATTAAGTGTGTGCATGTGTGTAAGAGCGGGTGTGTTCAGATGCAGGTCTTGGAACAGCCCCATCTTGATCATAAATCAGCCTAAGGCCACTAATGGGATCAAACCCTCATTTGAGGCCTACTTTACAGTGAGGGCTTTGGCCGCTAAATCAAGAGTTGTAAATACTCTTCATGACTCCATAAACCACAGGATGGCAAGCCTGGATAACAGGATGCTCCATAACAGGCTGAGCAGGTCCATCTGAGGCCACATAGCAAAATGGTCTCAGTGCAATTCCTCTCATGTTGTTAAAATGTTAGAGAATTAATGAACTGATTTTTCTTTCTTTATTTTTTTTACTTCCTCTCACTGGAATTGCTCTAGTAGGTTATTTGTGTGCTTGAGAAGTCTGCTGTGTACGCTCACTTCATAGGGTTCTTCTTAGGAAAATAAATCAGGAGGAAACGGGGTTTAACAAAAAAGTAAAGGTAACTATACAGCTTTTTATACTCAATTCAGAAAATATCTTGCATTATGATTCTTTATTTCTTCATACGGATAGTGTTTGAAGTAAAAGAAAAATAACAAATAAAAAGGGACTGAAAATAAAAGAAAAAAAATAAAATCTTAAACTCTAAATTTATGTAATTTCTATTTCTTTTTGGGCAGACCTCTTTGGATGAACACGTCAATTCTTTTCAGGAAGGGGGGAACTGGATGGCAATAAAAAGCAAAAACATATATAGAGAGGGCTAAAAGAAAAACAGAGAGGTGGAGTTTTTCAGCTACCTTGGAATTGATGGCGGATTGTACTTTCAGTAAAGCAAACAGAATAGAAAGAGGTAACGGAAAACCCAGGGCAAACCAAAGTATAAGACAATTAGAATGATATCTACCATATAATGCAGTTTGTTTACCATAGCGTGTCCAATGCCTGCGTGCTTCAGGAGAAAACAGGGGGAGGAGAAAGAAAAAAAAATAATGACAAACCTTAAACTCAAGAAAACACACCTCAACCCCAAAAAAGTGGCAAAGAAAAAAAAAATCGCCTTTTGCAAAACCAGCTTCTCCTTTCAATAACAAAAAAGATCTACTATTAAAATATAATTAAAAAGAAAATGTCTTTTTTTCCTATTGCTGATATAGTAAAACATCCAAATAAAGAAATAAAGAAAGCAATCGTATAATTCTTTTGTTTTTCAAGGGTCATCTATAAAATAAAATGTAAAAAAAGGAATAAAAGGATAACAATACATTTGTTAGTATGTAAGTCGCAAGTTAAGTAGAGAAAACAACAGATGGTTCACATTCCGTGAATGACACAGTGTTAGTCGTTGAAATCATAAAAGGTAAGGGAAAAGAAAATTCACCAATGAAAAGAATCAGATTGGAAGAATTCTGAAGCTTGTTGTTAGTAAAAGAGACAAGAGTTAGCAAATCAACTTTCACAGAGGGGATTTGGGTCGCTTTGATGGGGATGTTTGTTTTGAGCAGGGAAGGGGATGAGGGAAAAGTACATCAGTATTCACTCTGACAGCCTAATGTGGTCAGCGGCCATGGCTGGCGGTAGGGTCTAGTCCATTTCAAAATAGCATCTTTTAGTACTGGGCGAGGCCAATCATGTCTTGGTGACTTGGAAAGGTGCAAATCTCTAGGCAAAATATCCCCAAGTAGTCATTAAGGGAGTAATGTGATATATGCAAGAGAAAAACCAAAAACAAATTATTGCATTGTAAAAATGGACAGTTGTGGTAAAATCTACAGTGCAATTTCAGTGATGGGACATTGAGGGAAACAGAATAAATTTAGCATATTCTTAAGCATGAGAGGAAAGGATAGAGAAAGTCAGAGAGAAGGAGAGAGGGATATCATTGAGGGAACTGGTGTTTACAGCGTCCTGAAAGTGAGAGAAATGGTCATTCAGCAACTCAACACAGTGTGGGCCCTGTGGAGAGAAAAGCATGCAAACTAGAACATGAAATGAAAATCAATAAATCAATAAATGAAGAGCTGTGTCACACAGCCGGTCACCTGTTCGGTCAATGAATCCCTGTGTTTGAAACACCATGTCAGGCTTGCAAACTCCAGTAGGATGGAAAAGATGACAGTTCTGAGAATGGGGTCAAACGTCGCTTTGCGAGAGGAGGAAATGATTTATTGTTATTATTTATGATTGTCACCCCGTGTAAATGGCAAGGCATGGTTCACTTCAAAAATGTGTAAAGATCTGTCTATCCATATATCCTTGGCACCTCGGATGGAAAAACAAAGTCATATGTAAGCGAGATTTAGTCCTCTTCAGAGGAAGTTAACCAGGGTTCCCACACAATTTAATGGAAAATATTTCAAACTTTTCCATGACTTAACAAGGACCCATAATAAAATTTCCTTGACCATTCACAAAGTATAACATAAACGCTGCCCCACCTCAAACACATAGTAAAATTTTAAAGTAGTAATTGGGCATAGCATAGGTAGAGAAGCTGGGATTCATGACCCTACATTAAATCACACTGTCACCATATTTTCTATTCTTATTCGAAAATATCAGATTCAAAGTTTATTCAAACACAAGTCCAGCTAGTTGGCATAAATATAGGTAGAGAAAGAACATTGGGAGAAAGTGAAGAAACATACATGTTGGCAAAATGTCACAGCGATGCATATTAGAGCTATGTTATGTCGACAGCTACAGCAAATACATTTACCGTTATATTACATTACATTAAAGGTAATTCATGGAAGACTATTTTAACAACTAATTTCAATACACACACAAAATTCCATGACTTTTCCAAACCTGTCATGGGTTTTACTTATTTCATGACTTCCCCATGCCTGGAAAACAAGACTGTGAAATTCCATGACTTTTCCAGGTTTTACATGATGGTGGGAACCCTGGTAAACACAACACATGCGCACACAAATAACATGCAGAGCTTGAAAATATATGTGGGGCTTACGTAAAGTACCAATAACCATTTTAAATGGCGTATAGTAGATCCACTAGCCGAGCTACAACACAGATGCCCAAACAGAAACTCTCTGAATGGGACATGAATGTGTTTCTAGTGGCTGTCAAACATCCACCAGACTCCTTGTCTTTCCAGCAGAGACACAGAGAGCCTGACAGCTTCTCATGGCTGGTAAGTTCTACGTCACTGTCCATGCTTCTGAGTGGTGGTCAGTCAGTCTCCCCTGTATCAGTAGTGAGAAGCTAAAAGATGTGTCACTGAGATTTGCCCTGAGTTTCCCCTCAGGATGTGAGTAGACATCTAGAGGACATCTTATATCTTGATCTGAAAGTTGACATTGTCACCTGCAGTGGGTGACCATATCTCACAACAGAATTTGGCCATAAAAGGGTGAATCTACGGGGTCCTTCATTTCTGAAATAGGGTTTCAAAATTAAATTCATGACTTACGCTGTAAAACAGATTGTACATAAAGATATAATCTAGACTGGTGCTGTTTAAATATGATACATTTCAGCAAAGCTCCAAGACAGGCAGTTAAGATACATACATGCATACGGATACAGACTGAAACCACAATGTCTTATGTTTGCATAGAGGTTGGCATTTGGTGGGTGAGTCTGCTAGTCTGTCCTTGTAGCATGTACAGTACTCTGAGTGTTTGTGTGTGGGATGGCTTACTATGTGTGTGTGCCATCTGCGTGGGAGTTGAGTCTAAGTTGTAACCATAAACAAAGTCCTCCCCATGGGCTTACTATTTCAAGCTCTATGCACGCCCAGTCTTTGAGCTGGGGTCATGCCAAGTGCTGTCATCTACTCTGACTAATGACTCCTCTTGATCCATTATTTAGGTAAATAAGATCCAATGGTGGATTTGAATTTGTGTATCCACACCACACTGTATTTCCACATTTTGTGAGTTTAGAAAAACAGCAGCTCATATCAAAGAAGTGGATATGATGGATAGGAAGCTTCAACAACTGGGAACCTAACAGCAGTTTATTCAAGGTTCAGTGTGTAAGAGTTAGGGGGATTTAGTGACAGCTAGCAGTGATTATTGCAGATTGCAACAAGCTAAAACTTCTGTTAAGAAATCATTCAGTGTTCATAGTTCAGGAGGTTTTAACCTAGAGCTGAAATGATCTGCAGAGGTCTGCTTGTCTTCAAAAAAACAGACCAGGCGACGTTACATTACAAATCAGTGTTTCTCCAACACTGTTTGGCATGTTAGAGGCGGGCCGCTAACCTAGCACCTACGAATCCAAACCTACCTTTTTATTATATATAGTTATAACTAAAGCTCAAGATGTCCAGGACATTTTATCAGGAGTTGAGTTATCAGCCGTAGACTGTATAAATAATGGACGTAACTACCGTGACCTCACCCATGGGTTTGATTTAGTTACCCCCTTAAATCTGTGTAACTTTGGGTCTTAATAAAATGTAAACCGGAAAGTTAGAAAAAAATTAACCCCCTATACAGTTTCCATGTCAATATTAGCCATAGAGACCACAAATGTTTTCGTTCAGGCTCTAAATATGTTTATTTCTGCTGTAAAGATGGGCATTTTAATATGGGGGGGGTCTATAAGGATTTTGGAGCCAGCCTCTAGTGGTCATTTAATGAACTGAAGGTTTTTGAATAGTGTAGATGGTGAAATCATTGAATAATGCAGTTCCAGGCTAAGAAAAAAAAAAAGTGTTTTTCCAAATCTGCTTATTGCGGAGGGGCTGCTAACTACGTGATATGAAAACGAAAACAGCAAACAGCCCTGTCTAGGGCCAGTGTTTAGTTTGTCTGTTCTGGGCTACCGTAGAAACATAGCGATAGAACATTGCGATCTTAATAGAAGAGAACGTGATCCTTATGTAGATATGGCTCATTCTAGGGTAACGAAAACACAAGGATTCTTATTCAGGTGTGAAAAGGCGAAAGAATACATACTTATTATATTATATTACACTTCTGCCAATATGTCCCCATAAATCCTATACACTGGACCTTTAAGTTAGACAAATGGAGTGGTACAAAGGTGACAATGATTGTGGGCTTTTCTACACTCATTGAACGACGTTCTGTGATACAGCGGGGAGAAAAATGAGAGATTATTAAGTGCAACATTTTGAATTCTGTAACTTTTAGATCCCTCACAGGCGTTTGATGTCTGGATTTTGAACTTATCTCTCTATCAGTTCTTTGACAGAGCAGCCCTGGGATGGTTGTGAAAAATTTATCCTTCAAAAATTGCTGATGATCTTTGAAATTACACGATAAAGTGATGGCAGCGTGTGAAATGATGGGTGGTGGAAATGAAAGGAAGAGATTATATTAAGAGTTCTGTATGCATGGTGTCTGCAGAATCTAGTATAAGAAGTAAGCATATGCCTGTCAGTGTTCTATAAGTAAGCAGCATATGCATATAAGAAGAGCAGGTTATTTTTGATTCTCCTGAGCAGGTCTCTGCCAGGATTAAGTCTTACAAGGTCAATGCAAGCAGACAAATGGATATTGACTTTTCAACAGACAAAGGAATGAAGGAGATGAACATGGATTTAGAACTTGCGTAGAGACTTAAGAATCTGTTTTTTTCATTGTTTCATTGATAATTAAAATACAAGAATTAAAATGGAATGGCACAGACAGACAGACAGACAGATAGATAGAGGTCTTGATTAAGCATTGCACACAGTTTGAAGTAATTATAATTTCTTCTCAGTTTTCAACACCATAAATATAAAAGTCTACATAGGGAGTTAGATTGGGTCTTGATTTGAAGAGTAAGACGTAGAAAATGCTGGATGAATAAACTGGCAGACTAGAAAGAAGTGTGGTGAACTGAGCCATTGAAAGTGATGTGAAGATCTAGAGGCATAGCTATTATACAAGTCAGACTTTTCACAGCTTGAGAACTGTAAATACTGTCAAACGGCTGCTCCATTGTCAAGATCAATCGTGCAGAAAATTAATGTTTTGTTCTATTTTTGTTGTCAAACCGTAAACATAATGGTCTGGTAACCAGAGGAAATATAGTGGGCTGAGTATCAAGGATAGACCAAGTCACCACTTTCTTACTTCTAATTTTACTGTCTTACAGTGAATTTCTTTACTCCATACATTGCGCTTGTTTCGACTTCTCAAACCCAACATGCCTGGAGCCCCTGCTGTGACAGCCCATCACCCTCTCTGTAATTGACCCATGTGGGAAAACGAAGGCTGCAAATGCCGATGTTTGCTGATGGAGGATAAAGCTCCCAGTCATGTAAACAACCACAGGCCCAGACAAACAACTTTGTGTTGCATCTGTCTCACAGGGCCCCCTGGGCTGTGAAATCTTCATGTATTAAATACTCGGGGATGGGGCAGGAAAGAAGGGAAATGAGCTCATGCAAATGCTGTGAACATTGTAATTCACTATCTGCGTTTTGTAGCTTTGTATTTCACAGACAGGTGGAGACCTGCAGGATGCCAGCCAAAGTTGGCAAAGATGTAAAATGATGTTTTTGTTGAGTTGCTGATTTTTTACACACTTGTCACCGTGGACGTTACTGAACTGCGGCAACCGGCGAATAAGCCGAATAAATATTTAATGACAAATGGATGGTGCAGTCAGGCCAAGATTTCCAGTCCAGATAGATTTATCATTGTAACGTAGAAAGGTCTAAGACTGATGACCGTTCTTATATAAATTTGGGCCTTTAGAAATAAGTGATGAAACTGATATTGTGGAATGGTACTATGGGGTGGGTAGAGAGGGAATTGGTGCCATTTGTCATCAGGCGAAAATTTTTCAGTCTGAATTAATGATTAGAGACACAATTCCATATTACCTGTGTAAGCAGAAGCTCAATTTTTGTTGCTGTGTGAGTGTGAGAATCCATATTATATAGATTTAGGTGCTTTGCTGTGTATTTGTGTGTGCGTGTGTGGTGTATTAGGCGTTCCTCTGTAACACAGACACTGTGAGTGACCCTGTCAGATGGAGGGGAACTGGGCTTCGATTCAAAATAGTTCTTTCAGGTACATTTGGTTTTGCGTTCATTCCAATCATCCGCCATTCACTCTAGTCTGCCTCTCTCTAAATCTGGCTCCAAGTAATGGAAACTGGCAGACAGGCTTCAGGTGCAAATATAAATGTCACTGCAATTACAGCGGAGAGAAGTCTGCAAACAAACAGCTTGCGAGGGTGTGGGCTTCTGTATAGGTGTGTGTGCGTGTGCACGAAAATTGCAGTAGAACATATTGTGCATTGCAATGCAGACGGCCATAATTCTCTCTCCTTTTTCTGTTGTGCCTCCCATCATCCTCACCTCTATTTCCCCGTCTCTGACTGACTGACTGACTGCCTCCCTTCTTTCTCTTTAGATTTCATCAGGATGAGCTCAATGTCAACCTGCAAGTAAGACTGCCGAGACTGTAACATGTTGCAGTAAAGATTCAAGCTACTGTAAAGCTCAATGCTTGAATGTCTGTGGAATCAAGGGGAAATACACTCAATCTTTTCTTCAGACAGATGGCTCATCTAACTAAATTACGCAATGTAATTTAGGAATTCACAACAAATTGGGAAAACAAGATTAATTGTATAGTTAACTTTTATTTCTATGTCCTCTTAACCCATAAATTTATATCAAGTTTGGAGCACACAGCTATAGCAGCTGAACATGAATATGCATGTTTTACAGGCAGTAGTTTCAGCTACCTCTTGTTTAATTGTTTTTAGTTGTTTTTTGGACACGCTTAATGAAAAAAATGGTTAAAGCTAAATTAGGGTACAACACTTCCTAAATTTTGATGCAGCTAAAAGCTAAGGATGCATATGAATGTGGTCTAAACTACAGGTTTTCAACTCTGATGTTATTAAAATATGTTCACAGCTGTTCCCCCTCCTCTCCTTATTCTCTTCCGTCGTTGCTGACTTGTCCTGCTCTCTCCCATAATCTCTTCCTTGATCTCTTACCTGTTTCTGTCTCACTAGCATTTTATTACCTGTTTGAATGTGCTAATGGTGCAGAGATTTGTTATCTGATTATAGGTCTCCCAGACAGAGGGATGAATAAACATGAAAGTGCTCGAGCAGGTAGCGGCAAATGAGGCTGATGAGTGAGTGAGTGAGTGTGGGAATGTTGGCGGATATGCTAATGCAGTGGAAATGTGATGCAAATGAGCTTTTTTCCCCCTCCTTAAATGCACAGAACCTCTCGGTGTTGGTATCAAACAACTGTGCCGATGTTTTTAGCACGAGGCGTTTGTAGTTTGAGCAATGTACATGCGCACGCTGTGCTCGGGGCGTTGACCTCTGATCGGCACGGGGAAAAAGCACAGGAGAAGAAAGAAAAGGCACATCTGCTCACACACACACGGTGACTGCGCCCCCACCTCCTCTCCGCTGGTGGATTACTTAAAATGTCATTGGCGGTAAACTGAGAAAGGATTACAGGGGTGTTAGCATGTCATTATGTACATCAAACAAATCCACTACCACTGCCTGTCTTCAATAGCAATTTCTACCGTAACCATATAAGTGTGTTGCTCTGTGTGTTGGCAAAGCTGAGCACTCTAAATGGCATTTTAGATTTGGCCACAAAAGATTCAATCTGTCATTATGCTAAATGCTTCATGCTGACATCACTGAGATGCTAACGTGAATGGTAGGAGCTAATCCACAAGGTGTATGTGTGTGTCTGGGGGTGGGGGCATAACATGTAAGCCTAGGGCTCCAGAGTGAAACAGCTGAAGTAACCACTCACTTTTAAAGTTTATTATTTTCACTTAGTAGTTGAAAATAGTTTTGCTTGGATCATTTTGTCCCTGCATACACAGCAGGTCCAAAGACTGTGGTGGGCTCCAAAATGCTTCTGTCATGTAATTTAGAACTTTTAAGACATTTTTTAAATCGATAACATGATGTTTAACTGGAGGACCTAGTTGTTTAGAAAGAGTTAATGCAACTACTGGAGTACTGCGGCCATGGACGATTCACTTCCCAACAGCATAGCACGCACCGTTGCTAAGTGACAAGTCACTAGCAAGAATGGACGAAGGAGAGACAGAGTGAAAATGAGAGAGAAAGGGAGGGGAAGAGGAGTGCGAGAGGCATTGATTGGTTCTCTCTTAGGAATTCTGACTGCCTCTTGGAGGTTCGTTGGATGAGAGGAGAGGAAGTGGAGGGATGGAGTGACGGAGGAGGAGAGAAGGAGGGTAATTGCAGCTGATCATGCCTTACAGAAATGGATGATAAATCTGAACAAGTGAGAGAGGCAGAGACAGAAAGAACGACAAAGAGGCGGGGAGCGACCAGGCACCTAGTATTGATTGAAGGGGGAGGGTTGACATCCTCATTCTGTCGTCTCATATGAAATAAATGCGATTGTTTCCTCAACATGTCTTGCCACTTAAAACCTGCGTCTTAAATATGGCGATGTCTTAGTAACTGGGATTACAACATATCAGTGACTGAATGATGAATGAAGGGTTTAAAACGCTAAAGTAATTTTGAAATTCCTCATTTTCAAAAGGAATAATGCTAACACATGACAATGAGTCTCTCTGATTAATTTTGCAGTCATGACAGCAAGTGAGCTGTGACGGCTTTTCATTTTCAAGTCACTTTTTTGGATGTAATGTCTTTTTTTTTTTCCCCCTTTTATCAAAGGTTTTCTATCCCTTGACTTAGCCTAGTTCTCTATTTATCAACCATATAGAGAGATAGAGAGGGTGTATGCAGGTGCAGTGTGTGTTGTGTGTTGAATGTGAATGCATACAGTTGGCTAGCAGTGATTTCCATTATGTATGGGAGGCATGTATTGAGGCTAGGAGAAGTTTAGAATTTGATGGGGCGTGTCTGTGCGTGTGCGCTCAACTGAATAACTATGTTTACCTTATTGGATGTTATCTTAAGTCGTCTTGCTGCTTGTAAAGTTTGTGTGCGTTAGGTTTTATTATCTATTATTGACTGTGAGGGTGTGCTTCAGCCTCCACAATCATAAATAACCAAATGCATGCCTGTGGATTCACAATGATCTAAACTCTGAAAGTAACTGTTTTCCCCATGGACAGACGTCTTAATGTCCAGAAAAGCGTTTTTGCGAGACATTAAGATGCCACAGTGAAGATGACCTTTTGGATATGTAATGTCATCACTTCATCATTTTATCCTATTAGAAATTTGTGTATGAATATGATATGAATGTTGATATGATATGTTTTGAGAGGTCAGAGTGACCTTGATCTTTGACCACCAAATTCAAATCAGTCATTTCTTGAGTTCAAGTGGACATTTGCGCCAAATTTGTGGAAATTTCCTCAAGGCCTTCTTGAGAAACTGCTTTCATGAGAATGAGATGGACGGAAGGTCACAGTGATTTTGATCTTTCTTTGCCCATCAAATTCTAATGAGTTCGTTTTTGAGTCCAAGTGGATGTTTGTGCCAAATTTAAAGAAATTCTCTCAAGGCATTCTTGAGATATGGCGCTCACAAGAACGGGACAGGTCAACAGACATACATATGAACAGATGGACAACCCGAAAACACAATGCCTCCGGCCATGGCTTTTACCATCGCGGAGACTTAAAAACAGTTGTTGATACTTGTGTTACTTATGCTGACTACCTCCTTCATTTTTGCTTATTCAAGGAAAGTAAAACCCTACTGCTGTTGCCAGATATGTAAAATGCAACACTTCTGTTGGCAGGGGATTGCAAAATGAAGGATTTCTTACAGAGGTTGAATCACTAGTGTTTTTCAGCAAAACAAACAATTAGTTTTAAGGCTTCGTAGTCCCTGAGTAAATAAGAAAAAAACACTTTCTTAAAACCGCAATGACTCATAATGGTCATGACCTATGTGTAAAAGATTTTGGTTCTCAACGTGACCTTTGCTGAACTCAATCCAAATGCAGATCAAAGCTCGCCTCCTCCAACTGAACTCTGCACCAGGAGCTGCACCTCCAGGCTGTGCATACAGTACTAAAAAACATGAAAAAAATCTGTTTGATCCATTCATTAATCCAATAGCCGCATCCAAGGTCCAATTATGGAAAAGAGATGTGCATGGGTGGGGGACTTAAAGAACATCAAGGTACAGACAGAGAGAGACAGCAGAGACAAGAGAAGGACAGATCATTCTGTAGGTGAGAGTAAAAAGGGAGCAAGTGATATAAAAGGGAAAATGGGATCGGAAAAAAAGGAGGTATTGAGTTCAGAGGTTTCTCTCTTTGGCTGCTGGCTAAGCTACTGGCCCAGTTCTGCGACACACTGGATGTTGAATCGTCTGGTTGTAAAGTCACACTGGGGAATTAAAAAGAAAGCTTGCTTCTGTTTTCTTCTTTTCGTAGTAAACTGTCATCTCTTTTCCATTGCTCGCCCAATCCTCCCACTGGTCTGATATTCCTTTAGTCTCAGATAGCGGCACTACACTTCATTTCCCACTTTCTATTGTGCGCACAATCATTGTCTCACACACTCTTCTTCTCATCAACAAACAAAAACCACAGACATACAAGCGCACATTTCCTCTATCCTGCCAGTGTGTGTCTCATGTTTCCTCTGACTGCCTGTGGTGTCCTGTGGGACGCAGATGCCTGTTACAGCGTGCAGACGGGCTGTTCTGTTGCGAGGCCATTTTGATTGTTCCAGTGATCATCTGCATGGAAAGTTAGCCCTCCAAGAATACATTATTACATGGATTAGTGTATTTCTGTATTCGGAGGCGTGGTATCCATGTTTTTTTTTCCTGGCACTGCATTGCTATAATACCAACAAACCATGGATGAAAATCAAGCCATTGGCAATATCACAGAGGTGAGTGAATGGGACCCAAAAACACCATTACAAAGCTATACTATAGTCAACTACAGAGCAGCAGGGTGACTCATCCGCCTGTCATGCATGTGATTCCTTTACAAATATTTTATTACTTTAAGGAGTAGCCATGGCTACTAAAAACAGATTTTCACCAATTAGTGGCACGCTGCTCCAGACATCACTGGGTGCATGCATGTATACATGGCAGACTTCACTGTGATTCTACAATGGCTACTCCATCTACCATGTCAGTGTTGCATGTATTTGATTCACTTGTCTGTGCTATGTACTTTACTTCTGTTTCTGCACTATGTATGTATTTTTATGTGGCAGCCTTTATGTCTCAGACAAATTTCCCTAGAGACAAATAAAGTAATTTTCAAAACTAAATAAAATAAGGGCTGACAAACTGAGTTCAACTAATCATGTTTCCTGGATTAATTCTTGATATTGGCCAGACTGGAGGAATATTAACTACAGCAGTATCCAATCATAACTATGTTGGGCTCCAGACACAGGACAGTTGCTCCACAGTTGTTGATGCTGCTGTGTTTGCTGGTTGAACTTGTTAATGCTATGGAAATACTGAATATGTGCCAGGACAGAGAGCTGATAAAATAAATCTGCTGCCTGCTGTTGGGTCTTTTATTCGATGCTCCCGTCTCACTGCTGGCAATGATATCAGAACCTGTATGTGAATCTTATGTTTAAAGGCAATACGTTAACCAACAAACATGCATCAAGAGTCCCACAGAACATGAGCCTCTACCTGATCTGCACTTGCTCTACTGCTGTGCAATACACACACAGACACTGATTGATTGACTTTGAGTTAAGGTAATAACGGTAATGGGTAGGGGCATAATAACACAGGCGCCAGTGGTCTTTTTTTTTATTTTCAATGGAATTGTGGCCGCCTTTTCCAGCCGTCAAAGCTAAAAGTTATCCCTACAAGGAATACAGCAGTGTGTGGATTAGTCCGCGTGTCTGCAGGGCTTCTGGAAAAATCAGAGTGGGATTTAACAAGATCAGAAAATCAATACTTGTAGAGCATACGGTACAGTGAAGAATGAGCAGTTTTTATTTAAACTAGGCATTGTGCATGAAGGGCTTTAACTGCCAGATTTATGCTGACTTGAGTGTCATTGCACACTTAATACTTGACCTATTTTCACAACGTGTTCTATTTTGGTGCTGTGTATCGGGTATATCTATCATTTCCCAAGACACCCTGACATGAGGGTTTCCATCTTTGTCTTTGCCCTTCTTCTTTCTGCAGTGTGTTTACTGATCCCAGAGGAAGGAAAGGGCAAGCATGGTCACCATTGCTGAAGTCTACATGATGTCCATGATGGTAGATCATCATGTCAGGGAGAGCAGAGGGAGGGAGGAGGTGAAGGAGAGACCCGCTGCTGCTTATGCTAACTAATATGTGCATTGAATCGCGTAGAACGGGTGGGGATGTGCATTATAGGGAGAGTCTTGCACTGATGAGAGGTCAAGGCAAGTGTCCTTGGCTGCCTATCAACTGTACACCACAGGGATTAGCCAAACTCTTCAAACACACACCACTCTCCACATACACATTTGCAGTACTGCCAGATGCCACTAAGGGGAGCTCTGAATCTGTGATCTGTTTGGTAGACATGGAGCATACCCATTCCTCCCCCTCCTCTCTCTCTCTCTCTCTCTCTCTTGGCGGAGAGTCCCTATCACCTCACCTAATTCTGTCTGCTTCATTTTGTCCCGCACAAAGCTGACAAATTCATAGGTTTTGTGGAGAAAGACGGCAAATATACACATTCAGAGGGAGAGAGAGTCAGAGAGTGGGAGAGAGAGAGACGGGCTTGTGAGAGCTCACAGGCTTTACTTATTTTGGAGCTTACTGATGCAGGGGTAGATATGCATGACGTCGCAAGACCCATTAAGAACAACAGACGGAGAGTGGATGAGACTTCGGAGACCACTGGGGCTGTACGATAACCTCAGCTGAAATCCAACGCTTGTCTTGTAGACTGCAGGCTATTTTTAGTGCAAGATATCATGTTAACTCCAACGGGAAGAGCAGTGGAAAACAAGAATGGTGTGTTTGTGTGGGGGCGCTGTTTACATTGGCAGCTGTATTAAAATTAGATCATGTAATTAACAGTAACCAACCAACTACAAGGGAGGGACAAGACGTGCATGTTGATGGTTTGTTCATTGTCAGTATGGCCACGCACAGTCTGAAAAAGAAAGTTATTTAGTAGAAAGGATGGAAATATTGTGATTATTTAGTGTTGGAAGGACATTGTGCATGATTTGATTGCTAAGACATTTGTTGATGTGAATATACTGTATTTGGAAACTATAGGGTGTGGGCAAAATAGTAGGCAAAATACAGTGTGATCTAAATTAGCAACTCTGCAATAAATACAGTTTTATTCAGATTAAATTGGTCATGTTTTGGTAGACTACAATGGAAGTGTTAGTCCAACTCTGGCCTTTTTTAGAGGGCATCTTTGTATAGAACAGCATTACATTATGAGGTGATCCTGTTATTTTATCAACGCTTAGTAATCCCTTAATGAAGAATATTACCTCTAAAAACAGATATCTTCATATGTATGCAGAATATGTACGCTATGGGATGAGAGTTCGGGTAGTATTAACCAATCACATTTGGGTAGGCTTTGGTTGCGTGCAACAGTCCGTGTAGAGAACAAAAGAGTTGGAACATATTAGCTGAAATGCGATTTTGGAACCATTCGGCTATCATCGGATCTGATCATCTTAAATCTGCATTCATATGCAAATATCTGTTTACGGAGCGTTATATTTCTGTGAACAATCAGACTGTAAACCATAAGCGCCGCATAAAGGAAGAAGTCTTGGCCAAGACATCCACTGGCTTCACAGAAACCCTTAAAATATTGGCCATTGCCCCCAGAGGCTAAATGGTCATCAGATCGATAGCCAACCAGAGATTGTATAAATCATACACAGAATAATGGTTTTGTTCTTTAATATTTAGCTTGCAGTGCCTGGCTGCTGTTACAGACACCATGTGCAGTTATTAAAAAAGCTCAAACAAAACTTCTTTTTTTTCGATTTCTAATAATATTTTGACTTAAGTTTAGAAATCTTCAGTACTATACACATTTATACAGTATACTATCATACTATAACTATACTATATAAGGAATAATTTTATTGTGCATCAACATAGTTTTGCCCCATGATCAAAACAGTGTTATCTTATTTTGAGTGTTACTGATTATTGCTAAAATATGTCACACAATTCTCAACTTGTAACATTAAATAACTGCTAATGAGCACATTTTTTTCCCCTTTTTTGTTACTTTCAATTCATTTATATGTAAAAACAAAACAAACAAAAAAAAACTAACAGCTTTTTATTTGATAGAATAATAATCAAGTAATGCAAATAAAAAAAGAACCATAAAAAAATGTTAGTGTTTCCTACAGTGTTCGTTTGGTATGTGAGTTAACTGTGTGAATGCACATGTGATCTCTGGGACCTTGAAGCATGGAAGTGCTCATTGATCAGCTGGGTATCAGCCCGAGAGTAAACACAGGGTCAGAGGTGGTCAATGTCATCGATACCTCTGTCCTCGTGTCTCTCAGTAGGGATGATCCGGGGTAAATCTAGAGAGCTCTTTAACACTTAGGCCGCCTGTTATGTCAATTACAATGATCCACTGTGGATTCAAGCTGTTGTGATGTGAGTGAATGGAGATCACATGGACAGCACAGGATGTGGGTGGTTAGTTCTGGGTCGAGGCATGGGCTGAGTACAGTACGGCTCACAAATAAAGTGAAATAACATCAACACCACTAGATGCGCCGTCTAGTTAGCAACAACTATTTATAAGTAATTACAGAATGAAGTGATTTAAATGTGGATGGAGGATTAGATTTCTTGCAGAGCTCTCACTACTTATTTTAAAATGTAAATTCGAGTAAGCTCTTTACTTCAAGACACTCAAAACTGCATTGAACAAAATTGCACAAGTATTGTTTAGTAATGGTAGAACTGGTTTTGCACCAAACTGACTAAAGTTGAGAGATGTATTTGATTTTCCAGGCAGAATCCTTGCAGTAACAGCATTTTTTTTTTTTATCGGAAATGTCAGTGCAGACAGACAGACACACAGTCAGATGGGTAGACAAGACAGGCATATAATAGCATCTCCGTTTAGTATGTGTGCATGTGTTTTCCTAATGGTCATTACGGTGCAGTTGGTGGTAGGTGGGTTGGCTCATGCTGTAAATCTTTAAAACCGTGTTGGCTTCCCAAACTCATTAAGCTAGTCTCACTCTGCTGATCGCACACAGCTCGGCAGCATAACATATTTGATCCCCACGATGCATGTATATGTGAGTGTGTGTGTGTGTGTCTGAGATGCTGCATCTTGTGTGTGTCAGTGTGTGTGTGATCATTTGGCCTTATCCAATCGCAAGCACAGCATATGCTAATAAAACAGCAGCTCCACAAGTCTTGGACTATTTCCAAGTTACCACACTGAAATATATAATAATATTATTGCAAAATGACAGAAATTGCAGAGTCTGGTTGGCATGGAAATTTCAACCTATAATTTAACAGCACTTAGTTCACATTAAGAATCACTTTGCTCTCAGGTTTTTCTTCTTGGGTGTCTCAAAGCACAAGAGTTTGATGCTACAAGCTATCCCCCACCACCACCTTTCTGCAGATGTTTTTTGCAGGCGCACACAAAGAAGTTGATGCACCGTCTTTGTGTTAATGCATTCACATTTAGCTTTTTTGCATTCGGCGCCGCTTACAATGCCCATTATTAGGTCTGACAAGCCATTCATTCCAATTACAATTACCAAAAAAAAATGTG
Organism: Epinephelus moara; assembly: GCF_006386435.1. Taxonomy (NCBI): domain Eukaryota; kingdom Metazoa; phylum Chordata; class Actinopteri; order Perciformes; family Serranidae; genus Epinephelus; species Epinephelus moara. The sequence continues at coordinate 9,256,830 of NC_065522.1, read as the reverse complement.
AAGGAGTAAGCACAGCTTGTGTAAGTGAAATTGATTGTATCTCACTGCCAGTAACTGCAACTGCCAACTGATGACCTGGTGCATCCAGACGTATTCAGAAAGCGTACTCTATGTACATGTGCTAAGAGCTTTGTTGTGCATGTGTGTATATGATAAAACAAAGTCAATGGAACAAGCACAGGGACACACCTATTCACACGCAGCCATCCAGGTTGCTGGGGCTCTTTTGTTTTCCATTAGCTACGATTAAAGGTTTGTAAAGATGTGTTGGGTAATTTGTTCAGAAGGGGTTTAAGTGCATTGTCACCTTTGATAAATTAGGGTGCATTCCATTTGTGTAGCCGAGTACATTATGTGCATACATACTGAGCGGAGCACTTTCTTCACTTGCTCATTAATAACAGCGCAAAACAATGCCCTTGGTAACACACTAAATGTGTGTAGTTGCCTTTGATTGCATTATGATGTATGCATATGTTGTATTAACTATACATTCACTGTAATTGTGATTATAGTCTCATTTTCACTTGCACTTTGGTGTATTCTCACATTTTGCCTTGAATGACCTTTGAATATGAAGGTAAAATGGATCTTTGGTCTTTAAGAAAAAAAACACAGAGCCAAGAAAGAGGGAAAAAAACAGCACCAGCCTTCTGCTCAACGTCGACCTAGAAGAAAAAGAAACTTCTGTTAAGGTTGGGAGCGAGCAACAGGAGAGGAGAGAAAGAAGGTGAAACAAACACTCCCTGTGTGCTCTGTGTGCAGAGAGAAAAGGCGTAAAGATGGAGAGTCAAAAAAAGCAGCAGAGATAGGGTGGGTGGCAGACAGATTGGCCCCACTCCGCCCGCGGAGGCCCTGGATTACCCGGGCAGTGTTTACCTGGCGCAGGTTGCGGGTGACGCGCACGTCATGCCAGGCGTTGTCGTTGAACTTGCCGTTGACGGGCTCTACCAGGGCCTCGAACGCCCCCGAGCCCAGGTTGATGACCAGCCAGACCGCGCCGCTCTTCAACGAAAGATTTACGTAGTCTGCCGACTTGCCGGTGTGCAGCATGAGGCCGTTGCGTTGCAGAGTGCGGAAGGAGAGCGTGATCTCATCTGTGCTGCTCTGGATGGGCGTCAGCGACAGGTCATAGCAGAAGAACTCGTTGCCCTTGAAGGTGGCTACTGACTCTTCCTTGCCTGGAGAAAAAAGAAGGGAAAAGAAAAAGAAAGTTAAGTTAAAGAAATACTATGTGGATGCAGAGTTTTTTGTTGAGTTTTGGAAAAACCAAGGCAAGAAGTCCTTGAGCAGAACTCCTAAACACTGGTACTGCTCAGTTTCACTTAACCAGCACCAACACTGATGTAACACTCAATTACTTTACAGTGCAAGAATCCCATGGGTCAAATATTTTTGAAACTGATTAGCTGTGGTCATCAATTCCAGAGCTACAACACTGATTGCTGCTGTAGCTCTTATGCATGCAGGACATGTTTTTACCATCAAAACTTTACGGGGCAAAAATAGAATGTGTTTAGTTTAAAAAGAAATGAACAACACATAATAATCTAACACATAAAACACCTTCAGTGTAGGGTGATGCATCTGCCACAGAATAATAGAGCAGTATGAGAGTGTCTGAGAGTGGTATGAGAGTGTCTGAGAGTGGTATGAGAGACAAAAAGTGGAGGGAATAGCAGAAGAAGCATGAATGCCAAACAGAGAGGGGGAAAAAAAAAGTGCTGACAACTTTGCTAATGCCTGTCAGTCCATCCTTAGCACATGGCCACCTTCCACTGCGGTGAGCTTCGTTCACACACTACCAGTCAAAGCAGCCAGTTTGTACAATGGACACATGTCAAACAACAGCCTAACAGCAGCAGGGGAGGACAGCGTGTGCATCTGTCAGGAACTGAACAAACACCTGCAGCTGTCAGAACAGAAAGTACCACCGCAACGAAACTCACAACAGTGACACCTCAAACGCATGTGTCAAGGTGTGGACACTGAAGCCAAGGAGCATAGGATTAGCTTTAATCTAGTTCTCCATATTATTCCCTATGATTATATTTACATACAGCCTATTTTATTTAATCTTTCTGCTATCACATGCTGATTTTTCTGGATCATATCCTGTATTTCTCCTCTAAATCACATCACTTTTGCTACTCATTTCCCTATTGGATCAATGGTTTCATCTACAGTATGATAACATTAACTAGAATTACTGCCTTGCAGCTGTATGCCTCTGTTAACCAGACAAGTAGCAGTTAGAGTTCACATCCATATGTAGCCACGACAGTAGACAATCATTTAAATATGAATGTTGCTGCAAAGAAGCTATGAATTCTACAATGTGGATGCTTCACACACATCTTAAACCCACCAGCACAGAAGATCGATACAAACAGCACAGTTTCAAGGTGGACACTCAAGATTAGTGTCACCAATTCAGTACCCGACCAAATGTTTTGGAAAAACATTATGATGTCACAGTGAAGTTGACCTTTGACAACCAAAACCAAATCAGTTTCTTCTTGAGTCCAAGTGGATGTTTGTGCCAAATTTGAAGAAATTCCCTCAAGGCCTTCTTGAGATTTAGCATTCACAAAAACAAGATGGACCAAAGGTCACAGTGGCCTTGACCTTTGACCACCAACTTCTAATCAGTTCATCCTTGGGTCCAGGTGGGCATTTGCGCCGAATTTGAAAAAATTCCCTCACAGTGGTCTTGAGATGATGTGTTCACGAGAATGCGATCGACCAGATCACAGTGACCCTGATCTTTAGCCTCTGACCAACAAAATCTAAACAGACATTTGTGCCAAATTTGAAGAAATCCCCTTCAGGGGTTCTTAAGATATTGCATTCACAATAATGGGATGGACAGACAGACGGACGGACAGACAACCCAAAAACATAATGTCTCCAGCCACAGCTATCGCCAGCGCAGAGGCATAAAAAGGATGATCTTTGAACTGAATATCACAAATCCTACAATACAATATGTGGTACGAATCAGCGTCTTCTTGGTGCCAATAAAAAGCAAAAGATACACATGACACCACCAATTACAGCGAGATCTCTCAACTCTCAAATAACTCTTCCCCACTCAGTGGTTATACAAATCAGCTGGTTTCCCAACATGAACTGTGATCTGAAGTGACACTCCACTTCCTGAGTTCATTTTTCCCCTCCTCACCTCTGTTTCCCTGGGGAGGGACCAGATTGAAGAATCAGCCTCAGGTAATGAGGTTTAGGGCTGAAGCAGGAAAGAGAAGGGGGCAAACTCAAACCGCCAAGAGGCCCCCGTATGGGTGGATCATCAAATCTAGTTTATCCTGAAGTTCCATTACAGCAAGATCGCACCGAGACCCCGGTGCATTTCCCTGGGGACAGAGGCTGGGGCTGGCCAGAAGGGGTGGTCCGTTGGCAGACAGACTGAAAGCCAAATTTCATGAGCGAGCGAGTTCGCTGCTGGAGCAATCTTAGGTGAGAGGAGAAGAGTGGAGATGGATAATAGTGTGTCCATGTCATAGCTGAGCACTTCATACTGAGATACGACCATGGACAGCCTACATAAGGCAAATTGTACTATTTCATTAACACCAAGTTAATGAATAAATGCTGCATCAAAGTCATATGAAAAGGAAAAACAAAGCTATACTGAGAGGCAGAAAAAGTGCTGTGTTAAGTGACATACTAACCACTATACTTCTGGAACATTAAAGGGGATGACAGAGCTCACTTTGAGACAAACACAGCTGCATATCATGGGTGCATGCACTCACATAAAAGAAAAACATTTCATGTGTGGGGAGGGAAAAAAAACGAGGAAGTGAGGGACGAATGGCATCCAGACAGAGACAGCTACTTAAAAGACCATTTTGGCTGAAATCGAAATTTAGAGCAATCTCAACTGAAGTGTGAATTGTCATCGAAAAAGGCATCAAAGGAGGACGAGAAAGAGATGAAGGGGAAAAATGACACAGAGGAGGCAAAAAAAAAAAAGCAAATCCCCCCAAGAGCAGCCTCCTGGCGGTGCCTGCGTTGCTGATGTAGGAAGAACAAAAGCGTAGCAAATGGACCACAGCGACCATTTTCAATTATGTATTAAGTTGGACCCCTTCCCAAAGTATGGGCTGTTTAACGGTAAGCAACAAACAGCTCGTGATTGCTTCCATGAGCTCAGCGAGATGGAGCCGTGTGTGATGGAGAGGCACGAGCTGCAAACAAAAAACTTTCTTTTGTTCATGTCTGTTTAATGAATAGAAGGCTGAGAGGAGGAGATAAAGCTGGTGAGGATCAGGGAGTGACAGAAGAGAACTAGAGGGGAGAAGGTTTTCACTGTTGCACCCGTCAGTCTGGTCGCGATGCCAGCAATGCCCCTTGGTAAATTATTTTAAACTATCAAAGTGAAAAAACTATTGACAAGCCAGTAATACACTGTTGTGTTATCCAAAAAGTGACACTGATCCATCTCATATTACGAGTTGGGTAAAGTCATCCCGTGTCTCCTGTATGCAGCAGGAAGTTGTCGTTCCTCCTCCACACTGCAGGGCACTTTAAAAGTTTCCCAGGAGAGAGAGGAGGATCACTTCAGCCTCGACTTTCAAGACACGTAAACTAATATAAGGAATGACGCTTTTCTTTCCTGCTCTGAGAACACTTCAGCTCCATTGAATATGTGCTCACACTATACATCTGTTCCTCCGTTTACATCTACTGTACATCTCTATCTCATTCTCTCCCTCCCATGGTAGCACTTTTGTGATTACATGCACATACACACCTGGAGTACCGGTGTACGCTTTTCACTCAGATCAAATCTCTTTCCATAAAGCCCAAGAGCCGCCACTGTAGCCAGAGGTAAGACAAGACACACAAGCACGCAGCAGAGACTTAAGTGCTGTCAAGGTCTCAATTAACCTCGCAGAAGGCCCTGACTACATTACAGAAATGAGTCATTTGAAATTTAGCCACCCCTAACAGCATCTTTATTATTAATTAAATGCTGAGTTCCGCTGGTATTTGATGTCATTACGTTTGGTGGACAGACCTTTAGTGCTGGGTATTTTTTGGGGTCAAACATTATACTCGCTGCGTCTAGGCAGAGCAATCTAACCAACAATTGCTTCATGACTAAGCAGATGTAATGAAGTGTTTATCATCTGCCCACATGTATCCAGCAGCGGCCTTTTATGATGCTGGCACTTCAGGCTGCTTCTCCTACGCGTCAGATTCATAAGTTCGGTGGCTTAAAAATTATACCCATGCAAATGCCACAAAGAGAAAATGGTAAAAAACAGACTGAATGATTCCCCTGATACAAAATGGTATTGCTGGAGCTTTTGGTAGTAGTGTAAGCACAGTTCTTTCTGTAATATCTAAACATAAACCCCTACCAGCTTTTGAAGTGTTGCTCTCTGGCTGACATCTGATTTCTCTGGAAGAATAGAGTTTCAACCCAGGAATCAGTACAAGATCACAACACCTTATATTTCAAATGCTCCAAAGTCTGCTCTGACATGGCTCCCTATCCACATCAAATCAGAGTTTAAGGTGCTTCTGATCACTTATAAAATTGTAAAAACACCCATGTTCAGTGGCTAAAAAGCCACTGGAAACAGCAATGACTCACTAAAGCCCTGTTTCCACCAAACACTTTCGGTATGGTACCTTTGGAATCAAAACTATTCTTCAGACATAGTACCAAGACCCTAGCGTTTCCAGCGTGAACGGTACCCTTAAATGTGGGCGGGGTTGTTGTCACTCACTGCTAAGTCCAGCACTAACTTTATTTCCTCATCATCACAGATGGAAGTCTGCACCCTGTTTATAGTCTACAATACAAGGTTGCACGCCAACAAAATAAAACAGGCCGCAGTGAGTCTCTCTCCGTAGGATATTCAAAAATAGCAGGTTTAGTCCTTCTCAGGCAAGCTCGGGGGTTTAGTGTTGCCGTAGCCTGACGCTCTGCAACGCTTTTTTTTTTTTCATTGTCCTCAAGTGAGGATTAGAATACACGCCGTTCACATTACCCCGCTGAAATTAATATAAACACTTTTAGATCCACTCATTACTAAAAGTGTATGTCACATAAAAACTAAAGTATTGGTCAAACTTGTCATATGGAATATTTAAGTTGTGTTGATTGAGTCATGTCTTCACCTCATGCAGTAAAATTACAAGTTAACGTTCTACCTTAAAAGTTGCCGGCAGTCAGCCCAGTAAATTAAGTTGTTTTTTTTTCTCGGTGTACAGCTACTGTGAGGGGCAGCAAAACATTATTTCATTTTATAGTCACAGTCTACTAATAAAGCTCTCAACAGTATGACAAATGGTTACATGAGCCTTAAAACCAGCCACAACTCAGCCCAAAGCAGAGTGAACGTCCGCTATCAACCAATTAACAGACTGCAGTGTTCATAGCTCTACCATTTAGGACCAGATCTGTGTTCTAGGCACTCCAACAGAAGGGGTACCAAAAAATGGGAACAGTATGGAACGGTTCCATTGGTACCATCCACAACTTTTTGCAGTGGAAACGAAAAAAAGTACCAAACTGAACTGTACCGTACCGCACTGCTAGGTGGAAACGGGGCTTAAAAAAGCAACCAGCTATGTTGTTTGTTGGTTTGCTGAACAATGTTCTGCAGCTTGGCAGACATCTTGCCTAAGTGTCACACTATTCCACTTAGTCTCTTACACAGACGCCGATGACGTCAGTACGCTGGCTGACTCTGTCGTCTGTGGACATTCCCATAGGAAAGTTGTAATAGAACTAGCGCTGGCTCCCAGTGGCAGTGATGTGATTGGATCCAAATCCGTGTACTTCCGTACTTCCTCGACCAACGGCTGATTAGCTTTGCCTTACACCCGCCTTCACCGGAATTGCTGTTCCCCGAAATGTTGTCTGTAGTACAACAGAAAAGGAAGTGTTCAGTGCGTTGCAAGAAGAGATTGAAATGGATATGATTTCATTTGATTCAGCTATATTGCAGAGCTGCAATGTCTCTGTTACATGTAACACACGTGCCATACCTATGGCAACGCCGTCACGTGGTCTGGATATCCCCGCCCATTTCTATTACAAAACGAAAGACGAATGTCCCCAGACTCCCATTCCGAAGTAAGGGAGGCTGGTCACGCAAGACTATATTCCACCCTGTCCACCGTCCCCTCCATCTCCAGATGACAATGTAGGCACTTGTATGACATAACTTTAGAAACTTTGATATGATATTTATAAAACACAAAATGTACAATGATACAATGTTGCCACTTTACATGGCTCTGACCACTTTGTGTATTTTAAGCTCACATAATGTACAAATACACATGTGAGGCTAAAAGTGGGACCTATTGGCAGCAATAAACTATCTTTAAATAGACTGCACTAAATACTATCCTCCTAACCCCATGAATAGCCCTTCTCAGGGTCTTTTGCTCTGGCTTAAGTTTGGTAAATATTTTAGTGTTATAGTCTCATTGGAAAGAGCTGAATTTCTCTAAGATGTCAGAATGAAGGATATGATACGACCAAAAGGATATGATGCACAAGGCAACCATATGGTGAAGAACATAGATGTATAACAAATATCTAATAATATTGTGCAAAGTATGGTACAATGATCAAATGACAAAGAAAGACTGAGGGAGCTCTGTTTAAATAAAAGTTAACATAAAATAGTTCATTAGTCCAGATTTGTAACTAAACCTTGACTGAGAGACAATGTGAAGTGCCATCACACCCATATATTGTCTGGACACACTCAGGTTGCTGCTAATATATGTGCATATGAACGCATAATCATGTTATAAATACAGTAGTTGTATTCTACTCTCACCTTTGACACACACAAAGTAACGGAACACAGCCCCAGAAGTGACTGGCAAACAAGCAGGACAAAGACAGGCCGGCACTGCACAGCTAACGTTTACAAGACAGACAGACTTGGGAGATGCAATGTTTGCCTAATTGCTGTTCCCACAATTCACTCTCATGATGTTATTTTCTCTTTTTGTCACCAGAAGGACAATTCTGCTTCATACATCCATTGAAGTTGCAAACACCGACACCCATTTTGACACGAGCAGTACGTGGGGCCCTTGTATTATTTGCGGATCCCTACCCAACTTGTGTAGTGAGCTTGGGACATTTCAAGTGCTCATTGGGAGGGCTAAGCAGCCGCTCAGTTTGCTCATGTGCCAGACTGGCTGCTCATCCTCTCTTTTCACTCAGACTCCTCTGTGCTGGACCAGCAACCATCCTCTGGGACCTCTCTCAGTCTCCCCTGATTTTCTGTGCCTCATTTTAGATGCTTGCGTCTGGATTTTAATCCTCCAGGAGATTCAGCCTCTCCTCATGTGTCCTATCTGTTTGGCAACACGTTTTTCTTTCTGCGCTCTGCCTTTATATGTTACACAAAGTGGATTCAATCACCTCAACGGCCACTGCCACCTCTGTCACAATCATGCTATCAGCAACAGCAAAGCACTTTGCTGCAGTCATTGTGTCAAGCAGCTTGCTCTCTGCAGCCCCTGGCCTTCGATGTTCATTGGCAAAGCTTCAGTTCTGTGAGCTACACAGTGAGAGCGAAGGGGAAGGAGAGACAGAGGAAGAGGACGGAGCTCCGGCCTCAGTGGAATCAATGGCATTGACTTGGACCACCACACACTCCAACCCACACACAGACACAAGCACTGTGCACGAGCCACAAGCCAAGTATGAGCATCAGGATGTGTGAACAAGTACGTAGCTTGCCTGCAACAGCAATGCCATGAGTTATGATCTATTGATATTTATAACAAGTGTCCCCACGCTGGAAAAACACAGCATCATAAATGGTGATAAAATGTCACAAGAACACAAATACAATCTGTGTTTGTCAATGGTGCCCCGAAAGTGCCATTTTAGGCCGTTCTTTGGTGGATATTACAGTAATAAAAGCGCAGTGCAGCATGTGTTATTAAATTGGATTCAGCTCAGACTGAGAGAGAGGGAGAGCAGGTTTAATAAGATGAGCTGCATGAATAGCTCCATCCAAACTTGTGTGGTGCATTAGTCAACGCATAATGAACCTTAACATACTGCTTTTTGGCCGATTGGATTACATATTGGGAGTAATTAGGTAGTTTTAGGCGAATTAGAAAAGAGAGAGTGGAATAAGACAAGTGTGTGCATGTGCATGTTAAAACATCTGAAATCTATGACCACATGCTGGCAAATCCACTCGTCACATCACATTACCTCGGCATTCTTACACACACAAACACACACGCATACAAACACACCCACATGTGCATATACAGTCACCCTCTATTAGCTTCCGACGAGTGCCATCCACCCCGCAGAGAGAGTATCAGACGGCTTTAGAGGAGCGATTCAACAGCGAGATGAGAGAGAGCGGTGGGAAATGTATGGGGCATATGAAAGCTTTGATGCTGCTTCATGAATCAAACAGGCCTGCTGGGTCCACAGACCGGCTAGTGTCCCGAGCTAGCTCCGAGGCACATGCAAAGCCCTGTGAACTGCTGGGGAAATTGTTGGTTTGCTTATTAAACGCTTGGCCAGTGATAAAGAACTTGCACACGCACAAATGCTCGCAAAAAATCCCACACCGCATAAGTAAATAACTAGACATATGAATATGAATATACCAATTGAACTCCTGGGCAACGATAAAGAGCTCTGGGACACATACAGCATATTCCTCTTAACTGTTTAGCATGCGGCGAACCAAAAGAAAGAGATCAAAAACAGACGGAATGAAAGAAGAACAAAAAGCAAGACAGAAAGAGGACAATGACCGAGGCAAAGCGAAGAAAAGAGGACAGGACAATGCAGATTTTTGAAAAGTGGGGCGAGTTCCAGTGTCACGCGGTGGTGAGGTGGGGTGCTGAGAAACTGCTGAAGTGGGATGATTGATCGATTGCTCAGATCTCCGTGCCCCCGCCCAGCTTTATGTTTCACTCCTCATGGATTTTACCTTCGCCGTCTCCTTCACACATAAATCTGAACTGTCACCGTTGCTTAACAAAAACACACATGGTATTCAAAGCTTGGACAAAAGCAAGAATGTTCAAAAATGCTTGAAGATACATTTTCCTTCAGCTGGTCAGAACTACCTGTGTACAGAATATGTAATGGTCATCAAACCTGTATGAACAGCCTTCAAAAAATTGATATTATATGATTTCAGTCCAGTGCAGTGCTGTTCACCCCTTAAATGTAAACTATGATGAATGTTTAAATACATATACAGTTTATATTATTTAAATTGCATTGATCTTGATATTGATCCATGATCTAGCTGTACTGGACCATACACCAGAAGACTTTGAAAAGACTTAAGTCTGACAGCCTCTCACATCTTAAGACAGTGTGAATTTTTAGTCACACACTGTAAGATTTAGCAAAGATTTGCATCTTTTAGAGTCACTATTTGCAAGACTATAACTAGATTCTAGCTCCTGGTGAAGAATATTTCGCCAAACTCCAACTGAGAAAATTAGAATTTGAGTTTTAACATTTCCATATGCGTACGCAAAATCACATAACTCTAGAAACACAGGATAAAAGGTGTCAGATTTTGATTCTATTAAACTTGGCATCAATATAATCTATAAAGATAAGCCGTATTTGCATAAAAACTTCACATTTTAGATTATGTGGCCACCAAAAATATGTGCTGGTTGGAACTAAACACACACTCTTGTTCACTCCATATCTCCACCAGTTTCTTGCCCTTTGCCTCAGTTAAAGCAAACTGAGACTTATTCATGTTCTTGCGCCTCCCCGGACCCGGACTACCCAGTTTGCTGCTTCTTGTTTGGTGCTGGAGAGAGTGCAGCTATTGGTTGTTGACAATGTTTGCATTACTGAACTTCATAATTTGCATGAGTCAAAACTAAAAAATTGCAATATTATTAAATGTTTGATTTTGTCAGAACATCGACAGAAGAAGAAGAAGAAGAAGAAGAAGAAGATGAAGAAGAAGATGAAAGAGACTGACTTAGGCCAGCTCGAACTGAGGTTTATGACCGCCTTACACCAAACATTCGAGATCACAGGAGTGCGCACCACCTGAGCTTAAACTCTTATGATTTTATTCTGACACTGGAAATGTATCTGTGTTGTCTGTGTGAATTCTGTCTATTGGAAAGTTGTTTGGTGTAAGGCTGGCTTTACACTCTCATTATTTTGCTCTGTACTGAGCCTTACATGCAGGTCTTAGCCCCACACTATAGCCTTGTTGAGGTGAAAGACATTAGGGGAAATGCTGCATTAGACCGTCAGCATTCTTTGGTTTAATCTTGCTAAACAGAATTGTGTGCTTTGACCCTGACCAGAATGTAAACAAGGATATTGCGGCACCAGGTCTGTCAGTGTTAAACTGGGCTTTCTTTTTTTTTTCTTCAACACCAATATTATATACTATTAATAGCATAAGGAATGTGCATGTATAACTTAACAAAACAATACTCCATTATCTGCGACTTCTATCTCTATGTTTCCCCCATGTCCAGCCCTGACCTGGTCTTTGATACTATCTAGTTAGCTGTATTAGTAATTTGTGGGTGCATTTATGGATATCAACTTCCAATCTCTTATAGAGTCATTGACACAATACTGAAATAGAGGAGCATTGTTCCCACAACCAACCCTCTCTACTCTCCTTTCTGCACAGCTGGTGATTACTGTATGTATCGATCCATGGACTGATTGCAGTCCTGTAATGAAGGAGCTTTAATTTGCTGTCTGCTCAGCTCATTTGCTGGAGGCTAAAGTTCTTTGTTGCACTGACCATTCCCTCTCAGTTAAGAGGGGCTTGTTGAGCCATAGTGAATGTGCTACCCCGGCATTCATAGTGTTTCTTTTTGTTCTAAGGGTTGCTGCCGAAAGAGCAAGGGTGTCAATATTAAATGAGCTGTCCACAGTGAGGTAAAGCATAAGAACATTCAAGCTGCCTCCATTGCCTTCTTTTACCTCTTGAGCCTTGCAGACTAAAAATATTCATACCCGAGTCTGGGTGGGCCAGGTTGTGGAATGATAAAGCCTCACATTTCTTGGAGATGATACAGGTGGATAAAGAGCTACAGGATTCAGAGACAGTATTTTCTATCATATGAGGTGGATTGTAGTGTGAGGGGAACTCTTGAAAAATTTGAGTGACTAGGTATCCAAATTTCTCTCAAGATTAGCCAATCTCACACAAGATGCATTGGTCTCAAATAAGCTTATTATTTTATCAGTTACCTTAACATAGTTTCATCTTTTTGACATTGCTATGAAAAATGTACTGTTACAATTTGCATCTGCCATTCTGATCACCCACTTGACTTTATTAGTAAAATTTATGTCTACAAGGTGTCCATAGACTATTCTAACCCATGACTAAGTGCGCAGGCGGACGACATGCATTTTAAGAGCCCTTGGCATAAAGACACTTGATTAGATTCCTTTTGCTTCTCCACCTTTAAATGTTGCTGCAGGTCACACTTTTAAGAGTGCATGGTTCGTTTTAATTTAATCCCCTATGCCGTTGCTTTGATTGACAGAATTTGAAGGTCGCTGGAGGAGTATGCAGGTAGCAAAGGAAAAAAGTAAATCTTTCCATTGAGCTGGTAGGAACAGAATCGAGCGTGATTTGCATACTAAATCTGTTCTTCACTGGTAGACTGGTACAGTTGGGTCACATAACCCTGACGTGACACTGAAAACAAGGTGTGTCTCGAGCTGGGCTGTGTCAGCATTGTGTGCTAAGGAGCAAGGCGGCACTTTGGTTTGACCTTTTTGACTCCCTCACTCACTGTCAAGTTTACATGTAGCATTTTCATGAGACAGTACTGCCTGTCCTCTTTTCCTCACACTCTTGTTCTTGAGGATAATTTGAGGTGGTAAAGGATAAGACTTAATGGGGATATAACAGTTGTCTTTAATCGTCTGTCGCCTTGGAAACAATCCATTTTGTAACCGCAATATCAGACAGCATGGCAGCTGTCTCGTGACTCCGCACCACCTCTTTCTCTCTCCCTGATTTGCACTCTTTCTTCCACTTTCCCCTCGTTCATTTTTCTTCAGTCATGTCTTTTCTTTCATACTGTGGGTGTCTGACAGGTGACTATTATCACAGCGGAGGGCTGTTCAAGTCTCTGGGCTCAACGGGGACACAAAGAAAATGTCAAGTAAACTGACACTAACGATAGGCTTGTGTGCTGCTGAATGGCTGGCTCCTTAGCCAACAGGGGAGCTCACTGCAAGACAAGAAAAGTACATAATAAGCCCTAATAACTTGAGCCAGAACATGCCCTTTACTGGAGAAATGTGAGCCCCCCCTATCATCAGATTGTACTCACCAACACACCTTGTACATTGTATCAGATTACAGAGTGCCATGCCATTGTTAGTAATCACCTATTTTGAGAATTGGGACAAAACCTTTTGAGTTTCTGATTTTTATTCTCCAAATACTGGCAAAATATATTTTATATACTAATAAATATATATACTACTACAATTAATTTTATAAATCCTTATGAACATTTATTCAATGAATATGAGAGAAAAAAATGCATCTTCACTACGACAGAGTTGTCAGCCAACCTGCAGAGCTGATGTCATATATATAAATAAAAAAAACTGGATGCATGCAGAAAGTCATTTTAAACATGAAGCTCCTCTTTTTGATTGATCCAGATTTTTAGAAATCAGCTATTACAAAGTGAACTTCTGGAAAAAAAATCTGAGGAAATGTGAGACTTTGAAACCAAACTGACAAACTTTTCAAAGAAAATAACTGTGAAAGACATACTTTCCCCTGTCAGAATTCAACTGACGCTATCAATTACAACTCGGGATGGGACAATATATTGAAATTTAATATTGCAATACAAAAATGTAACAACAAGTATGGGTCAGGCAATAATTCAAGAGAATTTTGAGTTTTGTCAGCTTAGTCAACATGGATGTCAGAGTTAAGATCTGACTGAGTTGACGTCTTAAGCCTAGTTCACATTACACGATTTTCACCGTCGCAGAGGATCTTGAGAGCCACCTTGGGTCGGAGGTGAGTCGGCAGATAGTCTGCCACGATGAGTCCTCATGTGTGAACAAGCCTACGAGCAAGTCACCCCCTCATCTGAGACTGGGACTGGATATCTGGCATGCTAGAAAACTGGAGAAGTCTGAGACTGGGACTGGATATCTGGCATGCTAGAAAACTGGAGAAGTGTGACACGACCGACAAAGAGCATCAGCCAATGAGAGGCGGGATACGTCCCACGTCAGCACACAGGAGGACAGAAGAAATGTGAGGACAAGCCACAGGGTTGTCACTTGTAAGGTCTGCTTGTTTCTAAAGTGAAGTTGCTTATTTGGGCTTGCTCTCTAAACGTCACCTTTGTCTATATTTGTCTGATTAGTTATTTAATTGCATGATAGTCCCTTCTTTTGGGCTTGTTTCCATAGCCTTGTTTGCTTGTTTCTCTCCCAAGATCTGGCAACACTGACAAGCCGGCAAGCAACAACAACAATGGCGGTGTCAGGATCACGGGGAGTGCGTTGTGTTTGGACCCAGGCCCTGACGGCAGATCTGATTCAATGCTGGGAAGAATATCCATGCCTTTACGATGTGTCGTCTCCAAGTTAAAAAACGTAGTTTGGGGACGTCACCACGTTATCTGGGGCTCTGTCGGCAAGGGCTCGGTGGAGAAATCTTGTGATGTGCACACACAGGTCTTAACACAGTTGGCGAGACTCCCGCTGACAGAAACACACGTCACCAGGTTTGAACATTCAAAAGATTACGATAGTCTCCGCGACGCAAAATCAGGGTGAAAATCGTGTAATGTGAACTAGGCTTTACAGAGTTGACAAAAGTTAATTCAAAAGTAAATTCACAGGAGTCGTAGTTAGTAGCCATTTTATTTGTCAGAGTTGGTAAGACATCTCCTAATGCTTAGCAAAATATTAATTTTAAGAAACATATTTTTAATTTAGTTTTGAGCTTCAGAGTTTATGGTTTAGACACACCTGTTAGCAATAATATTTAATGAATTAATCAAAAAAATAGAATGCTGGCCGGTACTTGAGCAGCATTTCATACTTTTCTGAAACCAGGAAGTGAGACAGGAGTCCTAGGAATATAGCTAACAAGGGGTTAGCTTCTGTTGAATTAAATTATGTTTTTGTAGAAATCTGACAGTTGACAAAATATAGACATATCTTAACAGGGCCAACATTTTTATAAGAAAAATATTTTAAAACAAAGATGATTATACTAGTACATTTTTAAGTTTACATTTTGAAGGCTATTAACACATTTTTAAATTGTTTGAAGTTGTTGTAGGTGTTTTCTGGCACAGGACAATTTTAGGGGTTACAAAAATGAAGGCAGGTCAAAATATTCATATATCATATTTATTTCATACATATAAATCCTTTAAAAATAATGTGTCACCTCCA
The DNA here is from genome assembly GCF_006386435.1 of Epinephelus moara. Classification (NCBI taxonomy): domain Eukaryota; kingdom Metazoa; phylum Chordata; class Actinopteri; order Perciformes; family Serranidae; genus Epinephelus; species Epinephelus moara. The sequence continues at coordinate 9,241,379 of NC_065522.1, read as the reverse complement.
AAATGGAATTAGTGTGTTGATAAGTTATGATTTTTAAGTTTTGTTTTGTTTTTTTTGGTTGGACATGATTTGTCTGAACATACACCCAGTCTCAAGAATGAGTGTGTATGTTCAGAGCTAGGATTAGGAAAGCAAAGTGACCATAACAGTTCATGGTACTCACATTTCTAGGAATAAGATAAATAAACTTTATTTAAAGAAAATCCATTCTATTCATGATACCAATGTAAATCCTATGAAAAATGACTTACGGATTCATGTATGGGGAGTTCTGTTTGTTAGTCGTTTGCAAATGCAAAGTTGAGGCTATTATTTCCCAAAGGCCCAATGTTCTAGACGAGAAATACAACTGTCCAGGATAACTTAACTGTACACTTCCTATATCACACAGATGGCTGGCCGCGCTCTGCAACAACAATCAGGCTAATGTCTGTATATTTTACCTCAGTAACATGGAAGAGGCCATGTGAAATACAGAGGTATGGATTCCCCTCGTCCTATGGCTCCAGTGAGCATTGGTTAGACTTGGCTCATTAACTCTATATTGAACTGTGTTGAAAATATCTCAGGCAAAGGCACAAACCCAAGTGAATATTTCTATGAAGACACTTTTAAACACAGCAAGCACAGCATATGGTCTGCAATATAACATAAGATACTCTTTAAAAAAAGAAGATTATAGTTGTATTAAAATGTTAAGTCTGAGGAGAAGCATGCATTAAATTTAATGAAATGCTCATGCTTGCACAATTTATCACAGATTACTGTCAATAAAGCAGAGAGAAAATGAAGAACAATGAGGTGTTTATCTGGAAGGGTGCCTGATGATGTTTTATGTGGCTTCTTTTAATTGTATGAGAATCCTTGGCAAATTGCCTGAAAAATTACCCATTGTAAAATGCTTTACTTAATATGTTAATGTCATTGTGTGCTGTAAAGTAAAGTTGTGTGGCGGTTTAGTGTGTTTGTTCCCATAATAACATTAAAGCCAATGAGCGCTGCAGCACTGAGTTGGCCTCTTCTTTGGAAAGACAAAAAAAAAAAAAAAAAAAAAAATCATCTCTGACAAACAAAGTCTGGTTTCTCCAGCTGAATGCTTAGTCATTGATGCTATGTATGAGACAGGACACAGATACTAGAAGACAGCTATGCTCTTTTTACTCCCCTCCTGTGATGCCTTTGAAATTTTGACACCAGAAATACAAGGGTTCAGTTCCCAGTAGTGGTACCTCCAACATGGCCATGCATTCCAACAAACACAATAGCCAAAATGGGAAGCCTGTGTTTACATCTGGTTGCTGCACTAGCAACTCCTACCAATTGACCCTTCCCTACGTCCCAACCCCTTGGTTACTGTTGCCAAATTGTAAAGCTTTTGCACCCCACATGGCATTATGACGCCTCCAACGATACCATTGAGACATAATCAAAAGGAAAACATAACAAATTTCTAAAATAATAATTCTGAAATATCAGCGAGACATAGACACAAAAGACAACAAATGCATTTATGAGCTACATTGACAATCTGTTGGTGAAGTGTCATGAATGATGAAGATATTGAAATCAAGGGAAGACCTTACCAGTCCCAATTTCTACAGAATAAGGCCAGTTCCGTTTTTGTGTCGGCTACTGTAGTTCTCCTACATGCTTGTCTCACAGGAGAAGTTTCAGTTGGTTGCAACCTGGAATCTCACCACTAGATGCCACTAAATCCTACACACTGGACCTTTAAAGAGCAAACAGCCTCAAATGATATATGACTACCAAAAGTTGAAACAACAGTACTTTATAATGAATCTTTCATCATCTTTGTTTGCTAATGTGCTAAACTAGATTTCGTTAATTAGTGTCTTTGTTGAACTTCTATCATCTCCAAAGTAGACACTGAGGATAACTACCATTGGACTTGCAGGTTCCTTATGCACTCTGGTTTAGGTATTTGTCTTTGTTGTGACAGCTTGACAGACCTATCGTGCCTGGTCACAGTTGCTAACGTAAGATTGGACAGTGGCCCAGCTTAGCGAAGGGTCAATGTGGGGTTGGACTCAAGGGAATTAGCGTGCTCTTCCCATACATTATAACCACCTTGTGAAGTTTAGCACTGGCATGTGAAAAAAGAGGCTGGTAACACATTTGTATAGCAGTAACATAGACTACATGTGCATAGAAAATGCATAATTGGGAAAACTGTGGTAACGCATTGGTAAATATAAAGAAATTGCAAAGGGTAAGACTGATAATTGTGGGAACTGCACACACACACACACACACACACACACACACACACACACAGAAACAACAACCTACGTTTAGGTAATATTTGAGTAAATGCCAATGTTGAGAGAGCCAATACATAATCCAGTATGCTGAACCACTAATAAGGCATTCGGTCAGCCGAGGAAGAGTTTTAATGAGCGGAACTTGTTGCTAAAGGCATTTGACCCCTTGAACCCGCTATCGAAAAACTGTGTAACTGCCCACAGAGGAGCTGTAAAACATGGCTGTTTGCACACAAGCACAGAGTTTGGTCAAGGGAAGGAGGATTTGGTGTTGTGTATGTGACAACTTTTAAACTATTAAGCAAATAAAGGTGACGTGTCAAAACTGCATGGGCATCCAGAAAACCTCTCAACGGCAGCCTTTTTTTCCCCCCAGCAGCTTGCACCCCTCTGTGACTCCAATTGAATCCTAATGAAGCCTCCCAGTAAGAAAACTGAATGTTGGAATGAGTCACTGAGTGTAGGTACAATTGAAATGTACAATGCATGTTGTCACCCAAGCCAAACTTATAGAAAATGTTTTAAAACTTTCAAACTTGGCCAACAATTACACTGATGCTTAAAAGCGAATGTAAAATTATCGTCTTGGCTGCTTCACTGACTGGACAATAAACAGACTACAAGAGCTGATGTACTGGTAACCCTTTAGCTTAATGCTAACCTTTCCTCTGGAGGCTTGCCAATGATGAATGTAGCCCAGCATTGAGACAACTGCTTCTTAATATTAGATTATTGAGGAGTAGAGAGTGTTGTTGCTTCTGTCTGGGAAATGTTAGGGCATTAGATCAAATGGCTCATGAAAATCAACATCTTGAAAGGTTGTGTAAATTTCACAGTTATTACAAAAGACATAAAAAATAAAGTTCTGTGTAAAGTGTAACATTTCCTCCGAGGTCAAATATTAAGTATCCATTTCCAAAACCAATACACAAAAAAGGCCACAAATATCAGGTTCAGTTATGTCAAGACTGCTGGTTTATTCCCCAAAATGCAAAGTTTAAGACGGGAAAGTGAATGAAGAGCCCTTTGGTCTCCTTCAGCAACTACACAGTTATCACAACCTTGAACACTTATTTCGGTTATAGTCACTCGAAAAGAAGTCTTCACACTATGATTCTATAGGCTAGCTCCAATATGAAGGTAGCATGTTATAGGTTTGCAAAAACCTCTGTGGACATGGCTGAGTCATAACTACAGCATGCTAGTTGTTTAAAACATACCGTGCAAAAACAGAAATTGCTTTTCAGTTTTATAGATTAAAGTACACATTTGTGCATTTCATCAATGCAGGTCATATTACAACATATTGCATCTCTAAAAATAAACAGGGGGTGGTAGGAAAAAGGATATACAGCATATAGAAGTATATAGTAAAAAGCAAAAGAACCTGCTTTTTAGTTTTAAAAATGGTTTGCTTCTCATCCAAGAAGCCTCATCACTTCTTCTGGGCGAAGGTTAAAGGTAACATGTATTTATGTTACATAGGAGTTTTTGAGGTTACATTGTTGTCGTAAGCGTTATTTACAAGAGGTATGAAGTGTGAATAAGACAGGCAGAGATAAAAGGACAGTAGGGTGACTAACAAATAAGTAGTGCCATGTGTCAACCATCTGGGACGGTTGCTCTCAAGGGATGCAGTGATGGGACCATATCTGAGAGGGTAACAACTACTGCCCAACAAAACCTTTCCTTTGACACAGCTCCAATCTAAAACCAGCTCCAATAATACTAACACTAATCACCAGAAATGTCTCAAACTAAATGCAACTGTAACACATTGATTGACACTTTATCACCGAAAAAATGAACAGTTTGCAAAGCATCGATTACTCATCCACTCAGGGAGACAGAATGCACATCTGTTGTCAGTTTGACAGCTGTTGCTTCTGAATTATTGAGTGTGTGTGTTTCTAGTGGGACACCTGTACAGCAGCTCTTTTACTATTTTACCCCTTACAGTCACCGACCGTACAGGTCCTTACATGCATGCTATGCTTTGCTGACAGTGAAGCTGACGGTGTGAAAGTGATGGAGGAAGTGGAGACGCTCTGATCATCTGGAACTGACACATCTGTGATAAACCTCATAAAGTTTGTCCAATGATGTTGTTGTCAGTACACCATCACTACCTTTTAGGGCTGGGAATTGTTTAAAAAATTACAATACCAGTACCGTTAAAATGGTACCAATACCAAAAGAGTACTGCATTTGATACCTATAATCTGTTATAGTTGCTGCTGCAGGAGTATGAGCTCCACGCCAAGGAAAGTTGTGCAACTCCATCTGCCTGCGCACACACAGTGACAGGTAACTGCTAGCATCACACTATTGTCGTTACTTAGGGGTTATTAATGGGTTTTATGACAGAGTGCAGCCATTTCATTGTCAGTGTGAGTTTGTTTGGACCGCATAATGGATGGATTTTGGATGTTGTTTGCTGTGTTAGCTTGTGCTAACCAGGCAGACACTGAACTGACCATTTACCGGGAGGAGAGTGTCCCCAAAGACAGCAGCAATGGATTGGCAGGGCATGGGAATGCAAAAAGGCTTGACTGCAGCTATCATTTGACTGGAGACATTCTGATATATTGAGACCTGATAGCTAGCCCTATTTCCTGTCCGCAACTAGACTAAGAGAATCAAATGATTCACCCGTGACTCTACTGCCAGATCTAACATCAATCACATCATCAAGTCTTCCAATGATACAACAGTAGTGGGTCTTGTCAGCAATGATGATGGATCTGCATACAGGATGGAGGTAAGCAACTAGGTGCATGTTGCAGATCCTACAATCTCCCCCTTGACATTGACATAACAAAGGAGATGGTGATTTACTTCAGGAGGGCTGGCAGGCTCGATCATTTGCTGCTGACCATCAGTTGCACTGTTGTGGAGAGGGTCAGTAACACCAAGTTCCTGGGTGTTCACCTGGCAGACAACCAGGCTTCAACCATTAACATCTTGGCTGTTGTTAAAAAAAGCCCAACAGTAGCTCCATTCCCTCCCGTGACTTAAAAGGGCAAGCCTTCCCATCCCAGGCCTCACTACCCTCTACAGGGGCACCTATGGCCTCACTGCCTGCTTCAGTAACTGCAAAGCGACCAAACAACACCAGCTAAACATGATAGCAAAGACAACTAGCAAGTTCATGTGGGCCTCTAGCATGATAAAGGGTCCCCACCACCCTTCCCACAGTCTGTTTGTCCTCCTGCTGGCTGGGTAGAGGCACAAGAGCATCTGTGCCGAATCCAGCAGAATGCTGAATAGCTTTTACAAGCGAGCAGTCAGGATCATCAACACACGGCGCCCCCCCACAGGACATGCCCAACCTTCCACTGACCCTCTAAACCCCCCGATCAGTGCTGGTCGCTCAGTGACATACACCAGTTGTCAACATCAAACTGAAACATGGACTTGCTTTCAAAGTGCACTACAATGCATTGTGCGAGGTGTTTTTTTGTATTCAGATGTTTTTGGTTGGATTGTTTTTGAGGGAATTTTTAGATATATATTTGTGTGGTTTCATGTTGCACTGATGTGGGCTGGGAGAAACATTTTGTTTTTCTACGTATGCAAGTACACAAGAATATGACAATACACAATCTTTAGTCTTAGATCTCGAAGTTCTGAACTGAGTGAGTACAGTGATCATTCACCCAAGAGGGAATGATCAGAATGTAAAGCTTTGGGTATGCGATGAGAAATTGCTGAAGAAGCAAATATCATTCAGTTTCTCTAAATAAAAGGTTTTCTTTTACTTCTAACTGGAGCATACCAATATTAAATTGATACAGGTGAAACCCTGTCAGCTGTGTACACTTGCTATACTGTAAATTCATATTTGTAATACTCTGTCAGCGGGTTAATAGATTCAAATGGAATATTTAACCAGAAGTCATGTTTTCATTTGTACTGCTGCTTATAGGATTAATATTTCACACCCATGTAGCATCGGCAATGTATAATGATGATACCCAAGCACAATCACACACACCCCTACACACATCCACCAGTAAACTTGCATGAGCACTCCCGTACACATAAGCATACACAACATGCACAGCTCTTCTTAATCAACAAATGAGTTGTGTTGTTAGTTGACGCTACAGTGCCTATTGACAGTGAACTAGCAGTACGGGTGATGGGCTGTTTGTCTAATAACCAAGGCTGCATTTCAATTTCACAACTCACTGAACAGCCTGCTTAGCCACATAAGACTGATATGACACCGGGCTTAGCAAAAGGCTCTATTTGTGTGCGCCTGTGCTGCTGCTGCTGCTGCTGCTGCTGCTGCTGCTGCTGAGGATGATAATGGCAAAAAGTCACAAATTAACCTCATGGTCTACAGTGATGACTTCAGCTGTTTGAGGCAACCTTGGAACATGTTGAACACGGGGAGACGGCTTTTGAGACGAACACACACTCGCATGCACGCACAGAAATAAGCCAAAAAGAAAAAAAAAAAACATCAACCCCCTGCTTGGTCCCACGGGGGCCCCATTATATTAGTGGAGCTTGAAAGTGACTTTCCCTTCATACTTCCCCTTTAGGCCTAGCCTGTGTGATACAAGCAGACAGCACTCTATGTCTGGTCTAATTAAAGACTCTAATTCACTGCCTCCCCTTGCCCCTGCCTCTCCATGTCTTCCTGCCTGACTTCTGTGTCTTAGTGAGTTTGTTTTTCAATCTCACACAGAGTGATTTTCGCAGTCGTACTAGCCGTCAACACTCGCCTTTCTTTGCTTTTCACTAAAAACAAGTCTGTGAGCAAATACTGTAGATGTGGCATCGCGGGGAATTTCAGTTCAGAAAAGGCTGAACCTACAACGCGAGCAAATACCCATCAGGTGTTTGCATAGCATGCAACATTCACATGGCGCTGCTCTCCCCAGAAATGCTTGGCTTGAGCTTCCATGTCTGCGACTGCCGAAGAGAATTCAGTCTGAGGCGGAGCAGGACACTGTGTGGAACATTTTCTCCTCACGTAGGTTCATCGGGATGTTTTCTGAGATGCTCTTGAGTTATGTAGTGAGACTTTTTTGATAGCTGCTGCAACCGACATGGAAAACATGACCACCACAGCCGGCACATTCAACTGCATTTTCCTTTTTTCTGTTATTAGCCTTCATTCTTCGGGAGGAAACATGCATAATATACAAATTAATCAGTGTTTAAAGTACACATACAGCACCTTTCATATGAAATACAGCAGCACTTCCCATGCCTCAACATTCTCTTATTCTTTATCACTGCACTCCCTTCTCCTATTCTCTCTCCCCTCTCCCCAGTGGTCATCATTTGCCTTGGATTTAAGGAAACACACACATTCTCTGAAGGCAGTAAGTTAATTAGACATCGGGCCCTATCTGTCCCACTCATTCCCTGTCTCTCCCTGACTGTCTGTAGGCTTAGAAGAGCCTTGCTGCTTCAGTGAAACCACACACACACACACACACACACACATACACAGACAGACACTTCCTCTGCGCAGTAGCGTGGGCAGTCGCTGAGCCAGTGTATGTGGGTGTTTTACTGTGTGTGTTGCAGTGTGCATGTGTTTCCCCAGGCCTGTGAGTATTTAGAAAGATTGTTGGGTTTCTTTCTACGTGTAACATCCACTTAAAAAAAGACTTCTTTTCGCCCAGGCCCGCTTTACATTGATGACAACGCCGCACGTTCTGTCCTTAATATGATGCTAGACTCATCACAACCTTGTCAAATGTAGGAGACGTGACTCTACTGTGACTCCTGTGTCAATGTCACAACTCTTTAAGCTGCAGACATCTGAAGTGTTCCCTGAGGCTCAGCTAGCTAACCTTGAATGAAGAACTAAAGAGATAAGGTACGTTTGACACCGCGGGGTGTACTGTGACAACTCCAGCCATTGTTAACGGTGAAGAAACAGTGACAGTCTATTGCCGTGCAATATGGGAAAGTTCATGTGATATTTATGGGAAAAAATAAAAGTGGGCTCACAGTTGCCACTTCTTTCAAAGGAGCGTTACATTTTTTCAGTGTGTTCTAAAGTTAAAGACTGGAATTTTAAAGGAATATGTCACAGAAAAGAAGGGGTGCTGGTCACACTAAGAGGGTATAAAAGTGGATTTACTGGCTTTTTGGCCACAGATAACACTGGCATTATTCTCTGCCACAGCTCAGGAAAGGAAAAAAAGGTGCATGCAGCCAAGGCAAGACTGGGAGTAACAGATAATAATTGTGTTGTTCCTATAATTAAGCAGGTTTTATACAGCCTTTTTTGTTTAAGGAGAATCCAATTAAATATACCATTTTATTGCGTTGCTATACTAAGTGAAAATTTAAATTACATGTGCTTCAGTTGTAAGCTGATGCTCGACTCATTAAGAGTTCAGAAAATACTGAATTTTCAAGTGCGTGGTTAAATAAAGAAATCTACCTTCATCATACTCCTACACTGTTTAAGCTGTAATTATACACTTGTCTCTTTTTTTCTGTTTATCTTTAATCTCATTCAGATATCTGCATTAGATGTCACTGTTGCAACGGATACTCTTCTTGGCTTTCCTGCACAATGTGTTTAATACATGCAGTTGTTTTTTACTAAAGAAACAAATCACAAAAGCAGCTGAAGTGAGTACAACATTCATATTATGCACCACAAAATGCAACTGAACAGCCCTGGAGAAGCCAACAAGTGTTAATGCATCCTGACAACAAAGACCAAGCTGGCAGTGTTAGACACCTCCCACTCAGGGAAGTTAGCATCTGCTGCTCGACAGTATGCTAACATGCTATTCTTTTCACTTCAAGAATTGGACAAGTGGGGATTCCCTACTGAGTTTCTTGTTCTCTGTGGGCGGAGGAGGAAGCAAGGAAAAACAAAAAGTACACCAATATGGGACCAGGTTATTTTGATGTATTAAGCATAAAACCAGCCTTGTACTAGAGGTACAAAGACCCTGCCACATTCATTTTGTAGGTATAGACCTAATCAGAAGTTTATTTCCAATAACTTCTGGGTAGAAAACCCTCATGTGACATACATACAAATCAAGCAGTGCTGAGCAATTGCTGCCTCAATCGGTTAGTTTGAAGCCACCTAAAAAGGCCTACCAGAGATCAATATCAGTGTAAGTGTACACTATATTTTGAATATTTTCACCGTTTTATCTTGCTGTTATATCAAAGCCACTGGACACAATTGACAAAAGTAGTAATTTTACTCAGCAGAACACTGGAGTTGCTGATCGACTGCAAACTCAATTGGTCAGTGTGCAAGGTAAAGCAGAGCAAATATTCACATACGGCACACACTTACACTGATATAGATTTTTTTTAGGTGGCTAAAATGCATTTTGCTGCAACCACATTTCACAGGAGAACATCGCTTAGCTTTCGTCCTTATCAAGGACACTAGCAAAGCATACATAAGTGAGCACAGCAGAAACATCAGATAGGTCGGACTACCATGTTTAACTGTATATCTTTAAATGTTCCAGTTACGACTGAAAATGACGACACAAATCAACAAGTTTGCCAATTTTACATATCTCTGCAACGGAAATAAACTACCAGTGTCTACCTGGAAGTGACTGTTGTTGTTAGCACAACTTCACAGTGATCGAGTTTATATAAAATTGTCCAAACCCTGATGCTAGCATTTGAGAGTAATATCAACCATCAATTGATCAATCAATTTGTTACAATAAATCAAAATATGGCCTGGTGTACACGGTACCTTCTTCCCAACCTCGGCAGGGTAAAAAGGCTGTTATCCTGAGGTCTGTAATTATTCTCCTGGCCTTATTTTTGCAGCATCTGGTAGAAAGATCCTTTATGCAGGGTAGAGCAGCAGCCGAATGAACCACTCTTTGCAGGATCTTGAAGTCCTGTTCGGTGCCGTTTCCATACCAGGTAGTGATGTTTCCCGTCAGGACGCTCTCAGTGGTGCTTTGAGAAGATACCAAGAATATCCTCAGACACCTCGGGTAAAACAGTTTCTGCCTTGCTTTTCTCACCACTGAGTCAGTATGCAGCACCCAGGTCAGGCTCTCAGGGATGTGGACACCAAGGTATTTAAAGCTATCCACCCTCCCCACTGAGAACTCATTAATATTAAGGGCAGCATAGTTCCTTGGCTGCCTCTTCCCAAAGACCACTGTCATCTCCTTAGTTTTGCCGATGTTCAGGAGTAGGTTGTTGTCCTGACACAATCCGGCCAGGTCCTCTACTTCTTCCAGGTCTTTTTATTATTATCTGTGATCAGGTCCACCACAGCTATGTCGTCAGCAAACTTAATGATGGTGTTTGAGTCTAAAGTGGCTACACAGTGTTGTCCTCCATGTCCTCTTCATGGAACGAGGACATGGAGTAACAAAGGGGGAACCTCTGGGGCTGAAAAGTGAAGCCAAAAAAAATCAGTTCTCCAAGAGTGGCTCTGAGAGTGAGTAAATTCCCATAGACCCCCATGTTAAAATGCCAAGCAGAAATAAACATGTTTACAGCCCAGAACAGATTTGGTCTCTATAGCTAATTTCCACATTCATGACAACTGTCCAGGGGGTTAGTTTTTATATAGATCACCACTTTTAATGTTAATGAGGCTTAATGAGGCTTATGTGTATCTAAGGGTGTGGCCTTTTAGGATGTGGTTTTTAAGACTGTTTTTCACGATCAAAAATTAGCGGAAATACACCATGCTAACTAAGCTAGCAGCTAGTGTTAGGGTTATCTCCACCCTCTTGTCCAAATATGGTCACTTCTGGCTCCAAAAATCCAAGTTGGCAACGGCCAAAATGCCAAATTTCCACAGACTCTAGATTAGATTAGATCTAGATAGATTCTGTGCTTGCAAAAAATGTAAGATGAGGATGGACAGTACAGAACTGTGTCACGAATCACAAAAGCATACCACTCAAGAAGTGTGATCTAAACACAGCAGAGGAACGGGGAGGAAGGAGAGGAGGCAATGTCATAAAGTGAGATATTCCCCAGAACGAGGGAAGAGTAGAGGAGACTGACAGAAGAGGAGGGCAACACTAACAGGGAAACAGAGGAAGCTTTCTTTTTTTAATGAAAACTAGAGTTCATATGGGAGTTGAGATGAGATGTTGAGCAAGAAGTACGTGCATAAGTGAGAAAGATGTTAACCTTCTATCTCTTTTCCCTCACTCCCATCCAAAGTTGCCCCTAAAACCAAACTCTCAGCATCAATATTACAGAAGAGACGTTTCCATCACAGTTATGCCCCCCCCCCCACCCCCCACCCCCCTTCTCATCTCCAGCTCCCCCTCCCCTCACCTCCTGTATCTCCCGTCATTCATATTTCATTAATATTTTAGAACTGAGACTCCCTATCTCGTTGCCTTTCCTCCTGTTCTCTCTCTTCTCTGTCTTGCTTGCTCACACAGCGCAAAATGATCCAAAGGAGCTCTGACACCAATAATTAAAGAGTTATTGAAATTAGCATTGACTGGCCATCTTGTTGCTGCCGAGTGCCAGCAAGGATTCTCTCTCTGCTTTGATTGCCTAAGCTTTCACTTCATTCTATTAAACTCCGCTATTGTGATTGACTCAGTCACACAGATAAACACACACATACACATAAACACTCGCCAAGCCTCTGCAGTGCTAACAATGTATCAGCGAACTCAGTCACTGCCTGGGAAATTGAAATTGGTGTGCCTTAGCAATTAAACATTAAATGTTGGGAATGTTATGTGCAATTTTTACACATGATATGTTAAACATTAGTCACTTTTTGTTTTGGTTTACAGTTTTCACACCAACAAACACATGAAACCTGCATAAATACAAATACAGGTGGACCCCCTTTACACCTAGCATTAAATGTCTCTTGTATCCAGATCGTATCTAGATATAATTTAACCTGATTATAGTTAAATCTGGTATTAATATGCATCTCCAGTGTCCACATTGAGATCTGATTCATACCTAATAGCTCTGTCCAGCTCAAACAACCAAAAGTCACTCCTCTCGTTTCTGCCAGTCCCAAAACAAATCAAAGAAACCACTTCTCCTGTTGCTATTCATTTGTTCTGCCAATTTCATATGTTTAATTTTTCAGCGACACTGCAGCCAGAACCAATTATAGCCAGTCTTCATCTTTTGCTTAGCCATTGCCTTGTCAATGGCTCCGTGGCGATGATGTCATTCTGGATAATATTAAGCTAAGCTTCTGCTTGGGAGTGTGTGTAGCCGACTTTCAAAAAAATGGCCCTCCGGAGCAATGCACATTTGTTTTTGTCACACCAGGCTGTTGAACAAAAATGTCTCACTGGGCTTTTGGTCTAGTGAGACATTTTTTGGAATTGTGAACCATAGAAACAATTGCATAGCATGCTAGTAGTGTAACTTGCTAATAGCTGCTACCTCCTTGTCTTGGAACAGTCACGCGTGATCATGTATAGCTGCTCACGTAGTTGTCGTCTCTGGATTGAAAACACATTTGCTTTTACGCTTGCGTTCCATTTGGTCATAATATGTCCTCACTACCTTCAGAGGTAGTCTGGCCAAGTGGATCACACTCCGTCCTCAAAGCATTTTGGATTCATTATCTCCGCTGGGTGTAAGTCTGGAGGGGATTATTTATCTGGTCATGTGTGTGCATGCATGAGTGAGTGTGTGTATCTGTCTGTCCGCAACTTATCCTGCAAACTACTGGACCAATCAGCCTAATATTTTGTGTGCACATTTATGACTGAATGGTCAAGGACCTGTTGTGGTTTTGGTAATTCCTAATTGCTGATAACCATGTTTTACTGACTGTTTTATACAATCAATGACTGCTCTCTCTTCACTCCTCTCAACCAGCTGGGGCTGCAAGTCTCCCGGAAATCAGCTCAGCTAAAAACAACAAATCTTACCGTCTGTCAGAGGCCACATTCTGGCCTTTGTCATGGCTCAAAAATTGATATCCAAAGAAAGGTTTGGTCTCACTTTGAACTGTAGTATTTGCTGATTATTTCCATACCGGATATGTTCTGATCCACTAAAGCTACCCATGATATGAGATGAATAAATCACCATTTTTGTTCACCTCGCCACCATCATGACTGTCAGGGAGCTGGGGAAGACAAATTCACTGGGCACAGCACTCTGCAGTCCGGCTGTGACCCGCTTTAGTCTGTCTTCTGCATGTCATCATACCACAGTAAGAGTGTTTCAGTGTTGCAGATTGCATGCTCAGTTTTGTAGACTTGCAGATTTTGTTGATTTTATCATTTTTTCCTTAAAATCTGTGCTTCTACCATTAGTAAATGATAAGGCTATGTAGTAATATGTGTTCTTTATCTGTTTTAACTTGTTTAGTGATGCTATTATCTACTTTTTTGTGCTTCAGGATACAGACAAAGTTAAACCCAGTCCAGGTATGAATGACGTGGATCAAAGATTTGTGGCAGTTTAACTTATTAAAAATACATGCATACATAAACTTTCATGGGGTCAAGCAGGATCAAAACGCATGTAAAAGTAAGGTGTATTATTTGTGAAAGGAACTATACCTATGAATGCCCATCCTGATACTAAATATACTGTAGTAGCCCATCAAAAAGATGAAACATGTCCTGTGGCATGACATCTCCTACTCCCCACCCCCACACTCTTCCACTCACTCTCTATGGCACATAAAATCTCCCTCCATTTGTCATGCCAGCATCCCTCCATCTTCCTCTCCCTCTCTGCATATTCACGAGGACTGACACCTCTGATTTTGTGTCCCATTCTCTACAATAAGCCACCCCTCATCGTCCCTTGCCCTGTACACAAGATGTCCCGTGTTTTGAATCCGTCCAAGCTGGTTCCCCATGCATCCCTGCAACCTTTCCTCTGCAGCCCTCACTTCCTCCCTCCCATCTTTTCTCCCCGCTGTCAAAGCCCATTCTCTCCCTCCTCCACCAGCTGCGTGGAGCAGAGGCCTGCTGTGCCAAGTGCCATTTGATGAGCCTCTTTCTGGCAGCCACAGTAATTGTGTGGACATTTCCTCTCTTCCTTCTTTCCCCCGTCCATTTCTCTCCTTCTCTCTTTATCAACTGTGCTGGTGATGCATCATCATCATCAAAATCACCATCCCTCTTGCTCTATATCTCTTTCTGCATTCTCTCTGTCATCTCTCCCCCTCTCTTGCTGAATATCCCTAGCACTTTCCCCCGTGACACTCTCTCTCTCCTCCCACACCTTCCTTTCTCTATGCCAGAAAAAAACCACATGATTACTTCCATCTCTCTGGCAGTCTCATATTTATTTCCCTCCATGTCCTTCTTCCTACCCATTTTTATGCTCACTTTTCTTCTGACATTATCGTACTATTCCATGAACATCGTGTCCACAAACTTTTCATCAGTCGAGCTTAAAAGCGCCGAAGCCATACGTTCCCCAGATATGAGGCAGTAAATGAATTCAGCACCTGATCACACTTAGCCCAGCGTAAACAACAGCATGTGCTGCGAGATGGGGAAATTCCAAAGGAAATAAGGATAACAGGGAAGGGACAGAGCTGGGGATGAAAGAGCAGGGAAAGAGGAGCTGTTGGACAGAGAAATGGATGGTGATAAGATGCGAGGACAGGGGAGTCACTGATGGGGGAAGATGTACAAACAGATATTCTCAGGTACAAACACTTGCCCACTATGTGTGTCATGAAAGCTCTACAGTGTCAGTGCTGTCTCTTTTGTTCCTCACAGGCCTCTGGCAGGGCAAAGTGTGGCACACATATTCCCCAACAACTCAGCCAATTCAACAAGCACACAGACTCAAAGCACACGTCCGTGCAGATAGGTTGGAGCATCCTAACACAGCGACTGTCATCAATCAGTGTGAGGGCTACTGATCTTATCATACATAGTTATATATAGAATCATGTTGTAACACACTGAATGATTAACTGTGATTAACATGGACTAAAGTGATCACATTATGTGCAGTTTCATCACCAAAATCACAGCTGGTGAGCTCGGTGCAGCAAAAGCTGGACTTTCAGGAATGGAGCCAACTGTGAGTTTCCAAGAAACTGCAACAGCTTGACTGTGAGGTGGATGGAGGGATGAATTTATTCGATGACACACATCAAATTCAAATGCTCGGCAGGTGGATTTAGGTACGTGCACTAATAAGATAAGAAAGATAGATAGAACTTAACTTATGCAGGGGGAAACTGTTATGCAGCACTTGTGGTACTGAGCAAGATAGATTGCAAATATACTGTAATGCAAATATGAAATATCAAGAAGGTGCCAATCTGAAATATAAGTAATGCCAAAATATAAACAGGCTGATGGCAAGGATCACTCTTTGTGGGCTGCATTTAGATATGTATGAAAAGTGGCACATAGTTATATGTACTTTATCGATTTTATCTAATTCTAAGTACAGCTGAGTCAGTCTATAATTTGTAATGTTCATATGTCCCATTATGTGACGTGAATCAAAGAGATGTAATGATTACAATCCAGTGATTGAATAAACAGCGGGAGACTGAAATTTCATGCAAGAGAGGAGAAGAAGATTCAAGAACCACTTGTTAGTGAGGTCTGCAGAAAAGAAGGTGAGGGAAAGTGTGTGTGTACAGAATAACAAAGATGTCATTTGGTCATTGAAGTGAAAGGGGGTTCAGTTCCTTTGAGACACATGCAACTTTATGACAAATATAAAATGTCTGGCAGTTTAAACCAAACTCTCCTGGCAATGATATGCTTCTGTTTTTTGAAGACATTTTATTTGACTTAACCTTTATAAAGTGTATTCTAGACCTCGATAGATGTCCATATTATTCATTTCTTTTATAAAACGTCACACATGCATGTACATGTCAATCATAAGTGCTCAGCTAACATCTGACACTCAGTGGCCCTGACATGACTGACTAGGAGCAAAGCTTTAGGAACAAGGGATGACCGAGGGAGGCTTCGTGAGTAAGCTCTCCCTGTTTTAATCATCAATCTCTTACTTCTGCACACGCACTCCTTTATGCGCGCGCACACACACACACACACACACACACACACAAGCTCACATTTGGACAAACACAATGTCACCACTGGCCTGGAGCTTCTAAACTGTACTTTTGGCACTCTGGCAAGCAAAGCAAAGCTTGCATTCTTCACAACATAGCATTCGTTAGTCAAGCAAGAATACAAACTGTAATGTTACAGTAACTGTAACTGTAAATGTAATTGATTTAAACCTGTAAGTATGTTTACACATCTATCAACACATCATATACTGTATATCAGATATGATGGGAGACAATTACTTAATTTGTCACAGCTCACTGGTATGTCAGCAATAAAACGTGTAGATGTTTCTAAGAGCCTCCTCCTGTCTTTCTATTATGGGAATTCGTGGCTGCCTACAGAAAAAATCTGATGCATGCAGAGGTAAGGTCATACAGGCCGGCTGCATTTCTGTATTACTTTGCCAGTATTATGTGTTTAACAGCCAGATAAGTGGTAAAACTTTTATATAAATATTCATGTAAAATGAAAATAAATTTTTAAAAAAAACTGTAAAAGGTGATGCTAGAACATGGTCACTCAGCGAGTGGGAAAGTTTTAGTGTTGCTGAGTCTAAGGGGGTGATGATATTTTGGCATTAAACAGTAGAGAGATGTAATAGTAAGCTAAATCTCACAGCTAACAGCTAAATGAGAAGCCGTGGATGAACAGAGAGGTCTGTCTACTGCTGAAGGCGCGCAATTCAGCTTTTAGATCAGGTGGGGGCATAGACCTACAGTTCATCCAGAGTTAACCTGAAGAGGAGATCAAAGAGGGCTGAGCACAGCCACAAGCTAAGGCTTTAGAAACACTTCAGTAACAACTCTGACCCCCAGACACCCACAGCATGGTAATGCATCCAGGTCATCACAGACTACAAACCCACCCTCCTGTTCCCTCTTGACCACCAGCCCCTGACACTCTTCCCCACTGATGTGTGTGCTGCACTGAGGAGGATTGATGCACGTAAATCTGCTGGCCCTGATGGTATCCCTGCACGTGTGCTCAGGGCCTGTGCTGGGCAGCTAACTGAGATCCTGACTGACATCCTCAACCTGTCACTGGCCCGAGCAGCTGTCCCCACATGCTTTAAAACCACCTCCATTGTGCCTGTGCCTAAACACTCCACTGCAGCAAACCTGAACAACTTCCGCCCTGTTGCACTCACCCCCACTATCATGAAGTGCATTGGGAGGCTGGTCCTGGCTCATCTCAAAACCTAACAACCAACCACACTGAATGACCTCCAAGGGGAGGATGAACTCTCCCACCTGAACAAAAGTAACCCCTCTGTGAGAGTGATATCTATCGACCTCCATTCAGCTTTCAGTGCCATCACCGATGATCAGATGATCAGCAAACTTTTGACCTTGGCACTGACATCCCCCTCTACAACTGGATCCTGGAGTGTTAGGTTAGACAACTACACCTCTTCAACCCTCACCTGTAACACCAGTGTCCTACAGGACTGTTACCTGTGGCTAATTCAGCAGGATAGAGGAGGATATTCTGCAGTAAGTGACCTTTCACCATGAATGGCTCTGTGCAAACATCTGTGCACTGTAATCAATGTGACTGCCATTGAAGTAAGCTGCGCTGCTTACCTAGTATAATACTATTTAAAAGCTTATAATTAAAGGAATCATAGAAAATGTATTTAGCAACCCACACACTTGACTCTGCCCTGTGGTGGTTAGACTCTGCCAAATCACCAGCACACAAACCAACCAACAAGCTGACCAAGTGACTGGCTGGCAGAGCTGGACACCGTCGCCTGGCTTATTCTCATGTGTCCACCCTGGCATGACGGTTCATCCGCCAACCATCAGACGGAAAGGCTTTCAGATGCCCAGCACAAATCGCCACCTGCCATCAGCCCCATTATCCTGTGTGCAGGCCTCCCTGTGCACCACCAGCCAGATGCTGAACAAAGACCATGACACTGCCGCAGCAGCCACACAACTCATTTGTATAGTGTTGGCTAATTATGTCAACATATGCAAAAAGCTTTTCACAGCGAAAACATGGCACATTGTTCAGTGTTATTTAAAATGTGGCAGTCATTCAGGGGTATTCCTGTGGTTTCATCTCTCATGGTGGGACGCATTTTTGTGAATTCTCGACAAATGAACCAGTGATTCCTGATGTACAGATATGCAACTGTTAATGTTGGTCAGTGCAGAGAGCATGAGGAATCAGACACGAAGCTGAAACAGAGAAACAAATATTGTGTGCCTTGCCACTTGCAGGCTTACATGAAGTGCGGCCATGTGGGGTGCCTTCGGCGCTGGGAAAACACCGACTTGTGAGCTGGTAGCCATTTAAAAAAGGACACCCCATCCATTTTTCAAAGCCGAGCAGGCCTCACTTTTTTGTGTTCTCCAGTGACAACCAAAATAGAAATCAATGTGTCTGGGGCAGCGTTGGAGCCCGATGCGTTAATGTGGAATCGATAGCTAATGTCACAGTCATTTTTCCTCATCCACCAACCAATAAACGCCAAGAGGAAGGCGAGAGCTGGTCTGCACCACTGGGGAGTGGCTGAGGGTCAGTGGGCTGAGAGAGAGGAGAAAGCAGAGGGCATGCTGGGATTCCTCGCAAACATATAAAAAATAACCTCTCATACACTTTTAATGATCTCTCTCTATTTCTCATTCTGCAGTCTTCCCGTCTGATACTCACTAAATTGAGATTTTAGTCTACAGCATAAAGTTAAGAGGCTGCTTGCTGTCGGTACATCACCCCTGGGTGGTGATTTTTTTTTTTCTTTCAGCCACAATAAGAGGTAGTTCACTAAAATTATAATAAAAAAAACAAACAAACAAACACAAAAAACAAAAAACAAAAAATGAGACCCCCATTGTTTGGTGTGTGTTCTTAATTTCTCCATCTCTCCTAGTTATTTGGGATAAGAAGGACCTGATAAATAAATAAAAAACAAAAACAAAACAAACATCAAAAAGTAAGCATCGTCTTTGAACAATAAGTCGTTTTTGAAAAAAATAAATCTTCCTATGGAGACAATGGGTGTTTTCTTAATAGTCATAAGTGTTTAGGCATAAAACTGTTTATTTCAATGGCTGAGCATTGCTGTGCAAAAACAAAATTACAAACAATCCAACATTTGTTTAATGTTTTGTAACCCTGTGGGTTAGGGATCACTATTCAAGTCTATAACTATTTCAAAACTATTTCTTTCAATACCTCAAAATGATAATGCAAAGACAAAAGGAAAGGAAACATATCTAAAAGCTTCGTGATTTGTTTGTTTTGTAACTGTATGAATTTTCCTTACTCTATACTCCAATCAAGGAATGTCCCTTCTGTCTGTCATACCTATGGTACGATAATACAAGTTCCAATGTCCTTAATCAAAACGATACAAATGTCCTAATGTCCTTGAATGAGTACTTCCTAATTAACAGCATTTTAGCTTGTTACTATTGCTAAAGTTGGTAAAATGGGTGTGCCATATCAAACTACAATGTGTTATTAAGCATAAATATACACGTTTCGGCCATAAAATTTTATCAGATGTTTTACCTTGTCCACTTTTGCACTTGAATCGGTTGTAGACTGACTTGACCAAGATGGCTGCCATCTTGTTTTTTATATCGATTTGTGTATTGTGCCTTTGCCAACACTATGGCACATAAAAAGTGTCCACAAATGAGGACAACAGGTCTAACTGTAGCGGAATATACGATTCAGCAAACCCAAAATGTAGTGTCCTCATATGAGGATACAGGGTCACAGGAGGATAAATAAAATGATGACAATAAAGCATTTGCGACATTGTTGCCTTGTGTTGTACCAGTCCAACTATGACGCTCTTTGGGGTCCAAGTTGTGAAGAATACTTGAAAAGAAGTTCTGTCAACAACTAAAAAGGTCTACTGCAGATCACATAAACACATCACAAAGACAGTTAGGTCTTGATGTGCAGTTGTGAGATTTCTGAGATTATAAAAAGACTAAACAAAATCATCACAAAGATGTTGGCAAAAATGTATAAAGCATGACACCACGGACAGCACAAATGTGCGCACAGGCACACATTCACAATCCCTCCAAGCCACTACAATCAGAGTCGAGGCTTCCTATAAAACCCAACTCTGTAATAATCCTCCAGTACTTAAATATTTATGGGCCAGCGCCTACAATCCACCACCTCTCCTTTATTATTTGTCAGCAGAAATGATTTAGCCTCTGGAAGTCTGCTACATAGATACATTTAGAAAATCACAGGGGCACTGCTCATTGTTGGTTATTGTGCTCTCTACGGTTACCACTGGTATAAATAAGGTAAACAAAAATCTTCAGAGTCTATACAATTGCAAGCAAACCAGTGTTTGGTGGCAGGCAGACAGACAGACACCTCTCCACTGTGATTGTTGGGGGGAGAAAACATATACTTGTGGATGGGATTTGTTGCTGTGCTTTGAATGCAGGCAAACTGTTAAGCCTGTGTGCACTGCAAAGCTGGTGTCAACTATGGCTCCATGGAAGAAAAAAAAACACACAC
Source organism: Epinephelus moara (assembly GCF_006386435.1). Taxonomy (NCBI): domain Eukaryota; kingdom Metazoa; phylum Chordata; class Actinopteri; order Perciformes; family Serranidae; genus Epinephelus; species Epinephelus moara. The sequence continues at coordinate 9,220,579 of NC_065522.1, read as the reverse complement.
AGTCTGGGAGGCTTGATGCAAAGTTCAAAGGATTTTCATTTTTTAACCAGCACGCTTTTATTCTAACCCCTTTTTGGGTGACAACAAGCAAATGCCATCTGTGGCAAAGTTGGGGTGGAAAAATGTTCAGAGATGATGATTCCCAGATATGCGACCAAAAATAGCTTTGTTTCGACTCCAGTTCCTGCTCATGTTTCCTTATCACACAAACCTACAGTAAATACCAACATTTAGTGTGGAATGAGAAAGTATCTTAACAATGCATTTCCCCAAAATGACACCGTACCCTCAAGGAAAGGAGAAAAGTGTGTCTGTGTGTACGTGCGTCCAAGTCCACAGACGTGCAATGTGTGTTATTTGGCAGGGGGCGTGAGCATGCGCATAAAAATGTGTCTTTTGAAGTGGCCCACAGATTAAATTACTTTCGGCATGGACGGCAGGGAGGGGGAAATTGAGAAAATGATTAAAAAATAAATGGAAAAATGATTTCCCATTCTGGGCCCTGTCACAATGGAAGGAGAAGGCAATGGGGCGACTGCATGCTTGTTTGTCTGGTTGGGGCCAAAGCATGCCTGTTGTAGCTGCTCATTATAAGACATTACCAATTTATCCTCCTCTATCTCTCCCGACCACTGCTGGCTGGGGACTCCTGGGCCAGATTACCTAAATGAAATAATCCTAATCTCTATTCGCAGTTAATTATGTCCACAGGAAAACAATCCGAGCTAGGCCGGCGCCCTTTCAGCAAGCTGAATTGGTCCTCGTGTGATACCCAGCGTGTGACCTTGAAGCTCTCAAGCTACATGTCGTTCTAAGTATGAGGGTGAATGGGTGTTTTGTAGGTTGTTTTCAGGTTAAACATATCTCAGGTAAACTTAAAACTAATCCCTCTCTACCCTCACAGTAGGGGTGTAACAATACATCACTTTGGACAAGTGTATCAATTCAATGATCAACGATCCATTATCATGAATGCAAAGTAAAAACATATATAAGCATATCCTCATCTTTAAGATATGCCTTTATTTTGAAATTTCCATGACACATCTGTGTCACTGTCAATCAGCGCCAGGCAGATAATGCAAGACATTCTCACTCCCAAATCATACAATACCGATGCTTGTTCAGTCAAAGTTTTTAGATGTTCAGGGACAGTGTATCAATTTATCAATACATTATATGTACAATATATACATATTACACAATTTCTTTAATATACACTACACAAGAAGGTAAACAATAGCATTTACTTTCTTCAGTTTAGGCAACAAAAGCATGTGGTTAGGTTTAAAATAAAAAAACACAATGGTTTGGCCTAAAATAATTTGGATTTTTACTAAGGTATTGTAGTAGTATGCTACATATACTAGTGCACTATGTTCCTATTAAAATAACTCGATTGACTTCTGGTCAATCAACGGTCTCCCTGGTGAGAGTATGGATTTTTTACTTACTTTTTCATTTTTTATTGGAGTGATTTTTATTTTTGAGTATATATTTTCAGTACTCTATCCACCACTGCTCGCTACAGCAACATCAGCTGTTCTGTTTCAACAAAGTTAGGCTGAGAAAAACTTGCATGCAGGCTGAAATTCAACGGTGCTGTTCTGTTGGGTGATACAGTGAATAAAAACAACAGTGAGTTAGAAAAAGTATAAATAATACATGTGGTTTGTTAAGCTATGAGTAGAGGAAAAGTCAGCTAGCTGCCAGGCTAACTGATGTGCTTAAGCTAATAATAGGTGACTACCTAAAAACAACTGTTGTCTATGAACCTTGACAGTTATTGTTGAGCTGATTTTTATCCTATCGTTAAATGCTCTTGTTGTTAAACCATGTTTTATGTGTGTTATAGGAGTCAATTTCTAGTAAACTTAACTGCACTTAACTGGTTGTAACAATTAGGCTATTTCTTATGTTGTTGGACATCTCCTTAGATTGACCGCAGGCCTCTGAATTGAATCAAAACGAAATCGTAACGTGGCAGACTTTGTGATATCAGCCAATATTGTATCGTTGACCAAAGAAGTTATTGTACCGTGATGAGACTAGTGATTTGCACCCCCCCACCAAACAGCAACATGAATAGCCATGATATTGCATCATACAGTAGCTGTGACATCATGGCTTGACTGGCCTCACTTTCCACCTAAAACTGCCATTTGTGAACCTGTGAATCTCTCATTAGCTTCAAATCTATATCATTGACCCTGAATCAGATAGACAGTATCAGCCAGGAGATCAGTCACACACACAATATCCACACTGCCCTCTCCTTGTACCGGGCCATGCACTCATCGCCTCAACCTCCATCCCTCGTTCATTCTAATCTCTACCAGGGCCTTGGAGTGTGTGAGGGTGTGTGTTTGGACTGGATGGAATGGCTCGGTTGCCATCCATTAGGACTAAGTCGCCCATAAATTGCCACATCCCCATCCACACTTCACCAATCGCCACATAATTACATTTCAAAGATGTGGCGTGCGCTGACCTCCAGGAGGGGCTCGCCGCCATGAATGATGCTCGTTTTTCTATGAGCTTCTTGACATCCTGAGCGCACATATGTGAAGCAGAAAGCACACATCCAGGGCTCTCCACTGCATTTGTAGGGAGAAACACAGGTGTTTGAATGTCTTTGTTGGATGTGGGATCATATGTCTATGTACATGTTAGAACATCATCTCATACACAGACCTTTATATCCTTCAGCTCCTTGTGTTTTCTCTCCACAAATGTTATGTTATGGCATGGGGATATGGACACAAAACACGACCTATTGGCACTATAAACTTAAAGACATCACAAAGAACTGTCCAAGGCTGGTCCAGATAAATCCATTTGATCCACTCTGAATCATAACTACACATCACTCCGAAATGTCAAAACAAGCTGAAAAATACAAACCAAGCAAAGCAGCTAAGAAACCACACATCCAGTCTTCAAAGAAGGCCCACTGGTGAGCATTCCACTATCATCAGCTGCGTGTGGAGGCTGAGACAGAGCAAGGGCAGGATGCAGAAGGGAGCATTGTTTATGTCCTGGTGCTCCTGTCCCTCCCTCCACCCTATCTGTTTGCCATCCATCAGTGCCTGACAACCTTGACAGGTTAGAGAAAGATAGCACCTCAATACCACTGGGATAGGACAGGGAAGATACAAGCGGAGACGGTGTGTATTTGTGTGTGTGTGTGTGTGTGTGTGTGTGTGTGTGTGTGTGTCTGTGTCTGTGTGTGTGCCTGTGTCTGTGCAAGGGGAAGGAAGGGTCATGCCTTGCCACTTACCACTTCACATTCTCATCCCACACTTACGATATGTTGACAGACCAAGAGAGAGGAGAAAACAAAGGGGCGAAAAGGGCCAAAGAGCACTCAGGGAATATGTGTGTGTGTGTGTGTGTATGTGTCGGTTTGTGTCTGTTTGCTGTGTCGCTGTGTTAAGGCAGTTAATATGAAACCTTTTTCCCCCAGAGATACACACATAAGCAATCTGAAGACATATATTTCAAACATGGTGCTATGGTAGTGAGTAAAAATACAACATGGGTATCAGGACGCCAATAGGGTTTTTCCAGATAAGAGTAATATACACTTAAAGAGGTATTTCAGTGCTGGAAAACAATGATCTATGCAATAGAAAGACACAAATACTGTTAAAATTGGAGCTACATGACCAGAGAAAACATAGGAAAAGGGCTGTGCATTCGCTTTTGCTTATGAAGTAAGAAACCTAAAACTACCAGAATGCACTGTGTGGCACCTGACCAATATACACTCCCACTGGTGGGTGACCTAAAACGAATTGGCCATCCAAAAATAATATGGTGGCCAGCTTGTAACAAATTATCTCATATTACAGTCAAACAGTAAGCAAGTAAGTATGTTTCTGAAAAGATTTTCACAGAGAGCCAAAAGACAGAAAAATAGGGATGCACGATATACATCAGGCCGATAAATTACAACAGATAATGGGACATTCTTATAGTAATGCATTATATAATTATAGCCGATAAATAGCGGCGATAATATGACGCCAGACTGCTTTCATTGACGTAACAAGGGCAGCTTTTACACACCCAGCAAAGAGGGTGGCGGTACATGTACCTTTAAATTGCAGTACGCTGTCAGGAGGGCAAAACATGCTGTGGTGTGAACGTCTGTCACAGTTCCATAAGAAGACAACAGGATTGCGCAGAGGGTCTGATCTCCGACCACCCATAACAGGTTAGACGCAGCGCTGAAGGGCTGTCTCCAGAGTGTTAGCATGAGCTGATTAGCAGCAGCAGCTTACATCCAACACCCAGCTTTCAAAGGCTCGACTCTGTTGTTAAACTTATTAATAACCGCTATCCATGTAATGCTACAGTTAACTATTATTTGTATTGTTACCAACCCAGTCTGGAGCATGTCTCTGGCTGCGTGTGTGTGTGACACACAGCTGCTTGTTTGTCTAAGTTCAGTTTTAATGTGTGAGGTTAATCAATAGCAAATCGCTATTCTACTTGGTAGTTGTAGGCTAGTCTATGCTGGGACAGTGAGATGGCAATATGACGATATAAACATTTCATACACCGGATGTAATGCGCACATTCAACCCGTTCATAAGAATCAGCTGTCACTGTTTGTCTCTGTTAGTAGAGACTCCACGCTGCAGTGTAGTTTATACACTTTACTGATACACCAGAGAACTACACAGTAACACTGGACTTTGAAATCCCCCTCTCTCTTACTTCTCTTACTTCAAAGAGACACAAAATGACAAAAAGACGGAAAAACAACGACAAAGAGATGCAAATCCACCACAAACTCTGTGTGTCTTGCTCCTGTGTAGGAGGGGTGATTGGGCCCTATGCATATCTGTGCCCAGGGGCCCATTGTCTCATAATCCGCCCATGGCAGTACCAGAATCTTGATTCATATTTGATCAGCACTGCTTAGTTTTACCATTTGATCTAATTTTTTATTTTCAGCATCCATTAAGAAAAAAAAACAACAACAAATAGTACGGCTCCCATTTCCTGTTCACAAACTCTCACACTACAGCAAAACAGTGCACTAAAATTGTTTCTGAAAACATTTTAGGCGAGAAGTAGATTTTGCAGCAACAGAATCTTAGTTAATGACTGATCAGCACTGCCTAGTTTTACAGTTTGTGAGAGTGAGTTCTATACTCTTTGTGTCTGTGATGGGAGCAGGCATACAAAAATGAGGAAGTACAATCTGTAGTTCAGGCAACAGCGAAAATCTACAAGATGAAGCGAAACGGAAACGCTGAATTTTGCTGGCAATTCAGCAGGGAGATCTGGGCACTGGTAAAATGGAGGTAAGTCTACCACAATTCATTTACACACTCCTCCCACATGGTTATGATACAACGCTGGCTGAACATCAGCAGTGTCCCTGTAAGAAACATTTTCTTGTTTTCTGTGATTTTGTAAAACCACAAACCCACAGTGGGTCCCAATAGGATACAAGGATGGATTTGACTTGACTATTCCCTGCAGCAAGACTGTAAATTATACTAATTAGGGTTAGAGCCATTTAAGGACATTAGTGGGTAATCAGGAGCAAATGCATTAAGAATACTGCAGTAAAAATAACCTCTTTAATAGCACATTGCCACAAAAATGTTCACTATGTAGTATCACAGAACACATATTTTTTAGTAAATCTAACTTTTAGGTGTATTCACATTTCCCTTTACAGTCTATTGTAACTCAAAAGCTGTCAGCAGTGGTGAAATATGTATTTTGCAGCCAACATTGAATGATATTTTCAGAGCAGCTACCATAACAAATAGGGATTTTTTTAAATGCACAAAAACGTCAACTGGAGGTAACACCCATCACATCATTTCACTGCTTTTTAATAGTATGAGACGCGGATGAAACATAGGGAGAACAGTTTATCACACCACATGCAACATGGCTCTAAAAATAATTCTTATCAAAGCTTGTACCAAGTTAAACAAGATGTAGCAGTCGGGCCGCAGAAGCACAAACAAGAGTAAAGAAGCAGATGTGAAATTTTTGCTGAAGAGTGCAAAGAAAATCCTGAGTGATCCCAAGGGAGATTTTAGAGAGTCTGACCCTCTGAGAAGGATTTCAAAGTGTAGTCAGGTACGAGGAAAGCCAAACACACACACACGCTGCAGGCACTGAAGAAGAGACGTAGCAGAGCCATATGGACTAAATGGATTTAGCGACAGTGGATTGAGCTGGCGTGCTGGGCAGGTGAGTACACACTACGAACTGAGCAGATGCTTCACAGGTGGGGGTTGGGGTGTGAGTGTGTTGAGGAGAAGGAACATGGGATGTTGAGGGTTTAAGAACAATACACCATCAGCTCTATATGTGTATGCCTACATGTTAATGTGTTTGTGTGCACTCAAACCTCTTCACGCAGGCATTTATGTGCTTATGCATGTATTCACACTGGATAGCCTTCTATATCAAACACGTATGCCTCACTCAAGAAACACCGAAAACCAAAATAACAGACATAAAAACACTCCTGCACCCTTGAGATGCAGCTTCCAAATCCATTACCTTAATAAACAAATATGCGCCCAAACTCTGAAAGCTTTTTCCGGCATGGCATCCGGAAAGCCCAATCACGGCTAATAAAGGAGGCTAATGAACTCCTCTCATTATGTAGATGCTAATCATGTAACACAATCTTGTAATTTGACACACTTGATTTATGGAGGAGGAGCCCCCCCACCCTCCCCAACACCACCCTCCCCAACACCACCCTTCACCATCCGCCTACAATCCAACCACCCTCCACACGAACTATCTTTTACCATTAACAATCTAAGCATGTCACAGTATGAAACGTGTACTGCTGCAACATGCATAATGAGGTGCTCAGGCGACTTATCGCACACTGAGACGATGTGAGAGAGAGAGAGAAAAGAAGGAGAGAGCAAGAACGGAACACAGTTGGAGCTGCCAGTGTGCGGAAGAGAGATGACACTGTCAAGGTGATGTTTGAGTATATACGTGTGTGTGTGTGTGTGTGTATATAAAATCAAGCACAAAACACACTGAAAAGAAGCATAAAGTTCATTTTGTGTTATGGATGGTGGTTACGCTGATAATGATATTATTGACAATGGTGATAAAGATAATAGTAAAGGAGAACTAAAGGAACTATTGATTATATGAACGCAAGCCATGGTGGCAATGATGTTAATGACAACCATTTTCATCTGCGCCAGGCATAAGCCTGGAAGAGATAAATATCGGAGTCTGTAAGCTCAAAGACCTCTCCTTGTTCCGTAATTCACAATTAGTGAGAAACCTGTTTTATTGACTGTTTTATACCGACATTGACTGCTGACTCCTCACTCCTCTTAACTGGCTGGTAGGGGGTGCAAGTTTTCCAGAAATCTACTTAGCTGAAAACAACATCTGTTACAGGCCACATCTTGGCTTTCGTCACGGCTCAAAAACTGACATCCAAAGAAAAGTCTGGTCTTATTTTTGAACTGGAGCATCTGCAGATTATTTCCATATTCAATATGTTAGGAGCCACTAAAGTTAGGCACATTACAAGATGAATAAATTCCCATTTTTGTTATCTTTGCTGCCATCTTGACTGTAAGGGAGCCAGGAGTGACAATTCCACCCGCGCAGCTGCACCGTGTACCAGTTGCCCTGGCTGCCACCCGGATTTGTGCTGTTCACCACAAGGTGTCATACAACACCTGGTGCGTTTCAGAAGCAGAGTGTTCTGCGATTTTGTAGACTTACAGATTCTGTTGATTTGGTCATTTTCCTTGATATTTCTGCATCAAAAGGAAGTCAGCAGTTAAATGGTTTCTTTTTTGTCTATTTCAACTTTGTGTTATTTCCTGATTTGTTGTGCTGTAGCCAAAAGACAAAGTTAATAATATCAAATGACAGGGATCCAACATTTGTGGTCATGTTTTGGTTAACAGATGAGGCATGTATTTCTGGGATGCTTCTGAAACACGCTGCGTCGCGTCTTCTGGAATTGCAGGAGTTGTCTAGAGTGGCCTGAGCAATCCGCTTAGTCACCTGGCAGAGATCTGCACCCTACTGATAGGCAAGGCAAGGCAAATTAATTTATATAGCACATTCCGTACCCAAAGGCAACCCAAAGGTCTGTACGAATAAGTCAAGTCAAAGCCTGTGGAGCCTATCCCAGCTGACATTGGGAAGCCGGAGTGCCCGGAGAGAACCCACGCTGACACGGCCAGGATCGAACCAGCAACCCTCTTGCTGTGAGGCGAGAGTGCTAACCACCACACCACCGTGCCACCCCTGTTTTTGTTTTATTTCTTTTCAAATGTATTTATTTACCCCACACTATTGAATTCATGACCTTGATCTACAGGAACATTCAGATGTAGCCACCATGTGTTGACAGCATCAAAGAGCTATGGGAGTATAACATAATGCTGCTCTGTAGGTGATGGAGGAATGAAGGTAACAATCGTTATTATGCAACAAAACCTGCATTCAGCTATTGTATCCAATCCAGCCTCATAATCTGCCATTACAGGAGCAAATCCAATTTCATGTCAACAGAGCTGGCATTATCCCACACCTTTCAACATACTGTCACAACAGACTAGACATATGTTTTCACCCTTAAGAAGAGAATTTTCTATTCTTTTGGATAATATAGGTTGAGTTTATTATAATCTTATTGTTATAAATGCAAAAAGATTAAATCATCTGTTTGTTGCCAATGCAAAAAAAGTCAGGACCAATTTTTCATGTAAAATAAACACTGCATTATTAGTGTTATTTAGACTAAAACTAAAAGTATTTTTTTCATTATACATCAACCTACATACATCTCAAATGATTTTAGTCAAAATAAGGCCTAACTGATGTGATGCCTTTCTTGTTTTTTGGCCAGTATTCCAAAACCCCAGGGAATTCAATTTACTATCATTTGAGACAAAGAAATGCACCAATCCCTCACATTTTCAAATCTGGAACAAGCATTTTTTTTTTTTTTGCATTTCATACACGCCCCTTAGAGATCCCACATTCTGTTCAGCTGAAGTAAATGGAAACATTTCAAACAGTATTTGACCTATGCTGTTGTATATGTATGTCTGATATCAATTTCCCCATCTGCGCATCCATTTTCTGTTCACAAAATGTCTTTAAAGCCAACGACAGCCAAATCACACCATGATGGAGCCTTAGACATGCAGCTTAGCCCTGAAGAAAACCAGACACGTTGCATTTATTGCACAACCAGAGGGTGGCAGTAGGCAGAGGCCAAATCCAAAAAGGAAAAGTTAGAAAGGAAGCGAGGAAGAAAGGAGGGAGGGTAGGGATACATCCTGTAACAGACTGAGGTCATCTTCATTTATGTCAGAAATGAAACTGTGACTCTAATGAGGAAAACTGTCTCCCCTTTTATCTATCCATCTCACCTTAGGAAGCTGATGCAAATGACATATCATACACAAACATGTCTGTTCCGAGAGACGGGAAGACATTCAGACAGGTGAGACCCCGATGATGGACTGACAGGGAGAAAAAAAGAAAGACAGCAAAGCTATTTAAAGCGCCTTGCTCCAAGTCAAAGGCAGAGGAATGAAACTGCGCTTGTTTCAACACACAAAGCCATTCTGTGTGTGCTAATGAGGACATGAATAGGATTGTCATAGAGTCAATATCAAGCGCTGCCTTTTATCTACAGTGTGGTGGGAATCTTTGTCATTGCTGTTATTGTGTTAAGATGTTGTTATATTCTTATTAGGGAAGCATTCAGCACAGATAGAAAAGACACGGGGTATAGACCTTTATAATGTCTTTGTTAACCTGCCATCATGCATTACATTAGATCAGCATTGTAAGATGAGATATTTACCGTAGACTTTTCCAATCTCTGCTACAGTCATAATGGGGATGGATCCACTTGTATTTCATTAGTTAAACGGAAATGAATACATTTTCAGGAAACAGTGCCAGAACTATATGTCATATTCTATTATATTCTATTCCAGCGCTCTTTTCATACACCTTGCCTTGAAGTGTACAAGTCTTTGTGTGCTGACCTGATTATACAGTTGATTTGTTAGAAGGAAAACTATTTGATCGCCACTGCTTCTAGCCTCCCACACACTCCACTCAGACTGTAATGTTCCATCTGTGCATGAAATCAGACTATTCATTTATTAAAATGTACACTGTTCTATGACTTAAGGGTGTTTAATACAATGAGACTTTAGCAAGACTTAAAATTTCATTAACCTATTAATTGCAAGGCCTTGCAAAGGTGTAATCACACCAAGTAGATCAACAAAAAAAAAAAAAAAAAACATCCAATCCAAATGTGTTTAGCATCTCATTTAAGAGAGCAATAACCTAAATATTTCAGCTTAAATCCCAGCAATACAAAATATAAAGGGGGCTAAGCTGTATGCTAGACTGCTGCTCCTTTTTAGCACTTTTTCTAGAAGAATAAGGCTGTGCAGCAGTTGGATCATAGTGTCGGCGAAATGTAAAGGCATGTACATTTGCCTGTGCCCCATGCTCACTGATCTGCAACACGCTCTTGCATTTTCCTCTATGTTTTGTGTAATTTGTTAATTGTATTTTTGTGTCTATAACTGTTTGTATTTGTCTTTGTCTCATCAACACACTACATTATCAACCAGTATTACAGCATCACACCACAACACATCATCAACGAGATAGTGCACACACACCAGAATTAATTCAACAGATCTAAGTTTCAACTAAACTAAAGTATATACAAGAAAATTCAATTCCTGATAAAAAAAAGACTTGTACAAGAAAAAAAATAAAGAAATAACATTGGATTCAACCGCAAAGCCACCACATTTCACCTGTGGAGATCCTTCAAAGATGTTATGTATTTATATCTATAGTCATCAGAAAATGACCCAAGTCAAGAGGACATCAACTCATTTCTAAACAGTATTGACTTCGGACAGCTTTGTGAAGAAAAAAAAAACCCAACATATTTGATTCAGCAATAAAAACAGGATGAACTTTGCACTGCTCTCAATACCATGCCCAAAAACAAAGCACAAGGACCTGATGGCTTCCCTTTTGAGTTCTATGAACTCGTCTAGTCTGTTCTAGCACCGCTGTTTAATAAATTGACAACTGATATAAAAAGAAATTCAAGACAACCTGTGAACAAAGCTCCTCCTAACCCTATTAAATACCCAACCTTGCCATCAAGTTACCTTCCAGTTTCTCTCATAGACATAAAATGGATCTAAAATTCATCAGCAAGGCACTAACTCACGGGATAGAAAAAGTCATGAAATCCATAATCCATCCAGAACAAAGCGATTTAATCAAAGGTAAAAACCAGTAACACATGGAGACTATTTAAATGAATGCATTAGTCATCATTACAGCCGCCTTGGATGCAGAAAGCCTCTGATGGGGTAAACTCGAAATATTTCTCCTCTTCTTATCACAAAGCTTCATACTGCGCAGAAGGACGAGACAAAGATGCCTACCGACCACCTAACCTCCAAACAAGATGCAGAGAAATAAACTGGCTACTTTGCAAAGACCAAAAACAAAGGAAATCTTCAAAGTGTCACATTTTTACCATTACTTTCTGGCACCTTCACTATGTGTGTTCAAATGAATCTACCCCAATCAATCAGGTAACATGTGGTTAGATAAAAAACAAATAGTTTATATTCAGATTTTGGATCAACCATTTCTCAGCCTATCAGTTCTATCAAACACCATCCTTGTTTTATCAGCTCTGACAGCCTAGTGGAAACTCCAAAAAAATCACAAACACCTTGTTTGCACCATCTAAATTTACTCCCATCACGAGTAAAGATTTTATAATTAACAAGAAACTGCTTATCTTCCACACATGGATTAAAAAAGGCATCACACATCCTAAACATATCTTCCACCACAACACTCTGGGCTCATTTCCCCACTGAATCTAGATGTAGAGCATTGGGGTTAAGTTTTGCAACTAAAATAATTCATCCGCCAACATAGACTTTCCTCCCCCAAATGTACAAAACAAATTTTCAAGACTGAAGGTACTAGCCTACAATTCGTACAGATACTGATACTCCACTTCACTGGACAAACTTTCATTTTGTAATGGGACGGAAATCTGTTCGCATTACACACAAAATAGCCTGGATAGGTACATCATGCCACCTTGGAACGCACACTCACTAAACACTGATCATTGAGTCATTATCCTCCTCTATCCTCCTCTGCTTACTAGGTCACACATCAACAATTTACTTGTTGCTTCACCAACAAAAACTGTACATAACTGCTTGCGGTTCTAACAATCACAGAGAAAGCTATTCTCATTAAGTGATAAACAAGGAAAAAATACTACTCACTGACTTGACTTGACTTTATTTATAGTTCTGTATACATTGTTTTATTCCCTCTTGTTTACCTGCTTTTCTATAATGTTCTGTCTTTTGTCTTGCAATTAAAACTGAAGAATTAAATAAATGCACAGGCATACAGCACACAGGCTGTTTGAAGTGTGAATTCCAATATTTGGGTCAAAACAAAAGTATGTTTTCGAAGTCAGTTATAAATGTGTACTATAATGGCAAACACATTCAGAAGTCAGGTGTAAAATTCACTACAAAGCTGCAAACACTACTGTGTGTCAGTCATGGATTTAACAGTTTTGCAGTGTACAACACATTGGCACCTGCAAAGAGGCAGGCTTGGCAGCGAGCCCGTAAAACAGCAAATCTCTGGAGTGCCAGTGCCAGGCAGTGGCATGGACACCCCATCACCATGGAGACAGGGTCCTGACTGGGAGACAGGCAATATTGCAACCACGGAAAATGCATAGTGGTGAAAGCACGAAAGATGAAAAGAGACAGGAAGCAACAGATACCCAGGAAGAGACTGGAAGAAAGGCACTGTCCTTAAACATCAATCTGTATAGAGCTGCAAGAGAACAATACAGATAATGGAATCAGACTCAGTTTTCAATTGTTTCTATGTGCACATATATTTTTTTCCATTTCTATTTCTGTATTGTCGGACCTTGCCATGAACTTGACTTTACTGTGTCATGAATGGTCATCAGCACACAGCTGTCTGTATGAACTACACTAATGCATAAAGCTTGTGTAGTCACGTCCCCTGTAGATGTCAGTAACCAGCTGCGGGATTCTGCCAAATCATTTCTGCAGGTCCAGTAAGATTCTGTTCTGGCTCTTTATCAAATATCAGATTGTCTCCTCAGACCACAGTAACTACATGTGCTGCCTCTTTCCACACGTCAGGAAGATATGTTGGAAGACTCACTATAGAGATGTGTTCTTACCATGACAAGTACATGCCATGTGTGGCAGGTGGATTGCTGTTAAAAGGGAGGAAAGACTATGATTTAATCATGAATGACAGCCACTCCCCCACCACACCTACTGGTAATTACCCTTAATGGCACAGTTTGCACCTCATTTTCATTTGGGTCAATGATGTATAAAAGAAGGTTTCTTATGGAAGTGAGACACACCAGTCTAATGTAGTGTGTACTAAGTGTTTTCAGCACCACCGACAGTACCAAGAAAAAAGAAAAAAAAAGAAAAACTCTAAAATGAAAAGTGACGAAAGTATCAAATATATAATTGTAAGTTAGTGTTGGTTAAATTTGTTTAATGAATTGTTATGCATTTTGGGGCAATCTACTTCACACTGCCTTAACTCTGAGCCTTTAAATGAGCTCGAATCAAAAAAGACAACAGCTGTAATTAACATTTCACCTTATTTTGGCTATTATGATTCAACTATAATGTTGGGTAAGAATTTATGAGAATAAGATTTTAATTAAAAACTAATAGCATGCTCAGTGTGAATCTTTCCTTTCTAATCTGTCACTGCAGCACAAAGGAGCTCCGTGTGGTTTGAGTTTGAAAATGACACAACCACAAAAAAATACATTTTTAAAGAATCCATTTTCATTGTGACGAAGACTAATTTATGTGCACGACTTTGTATTTGCAACACCTTAACAACGAAACAGTATTTTGCAGCAACTTTAATAACTAGTGGATCTATTGAGAGAGAAATGGAGCTCACAGGCTTCAAACTAAACATAGTTAAGTCAAACTGTGATAGTGGACTGTCCCTTCAGAAAATAAGTTTTACTTTCAATAAGGTTATAACACCTGACTCAAATTTGCAGGGTTCCTACACATTTACATTTCAAACTTCCGTACTTTTCTGGCCTCAAATTTCCAGACAGAGATTTTTCACATTAGGTTGCCCCAAAAACATTGTGACTGTGGGTGCAGAGGATGCTGTGACAAAATGACAGGTCTTTTGCCATTATGGCTTACATTTGCTGCCTCCCTCATGCTGGAGATGTCAACCAATTTTACACAAGTTTGCATCTAGCTTTTTTTACCCATTTGAAACCAGCCAACCAGGCTTTTTATTTGGGATTGTCAAGCCAGCCTTCGAAAAAACTGCATTTGCCGATTGTGGCTGTTCAGTTGACACTCTTAAACAGCATTCCACTGACAAACATCTCTGCCTAAAAGGGGGGTGAACTAACAAATGCTACATATACTCATATTATTTTACTTAATGTATTCAGTTAATACTATGTTATTGCTCCCTTTATATTTTTAAGTCTCCTTTATGAATGAGAAGTGAATCGTTACATTTTCACAGCATCAGTGCAGCCTTGTTTATCCACGAAATCTCCATGAAATCGATGATGAATGCAGCCATGCAGGTATGGTTTCCTCAAGCAGAGAGGATATTTAGTTCACAATTCTTATAACTGCATCACTGCATTACTCATAAATGTTCCGACAGGTTTACTGCTAGGTTATTTGTGATGCTATATATATATATATATATATATATATAAGCAATTCAAAGATATTGCTGCATTTTCTTTCAAACTAATTTGGTTGCAGATGTACAGATTTAGTACAATTATACGGCACTTATGTTTTGCAGGCTGTGACATACAGGTGTAGAGACAGCTTTGCGTAGGAGTGTACATTCAGTAGATATGCCATACTTCCTTCCTTGCAATCAAAGGCATCATCTGGACCACACTCTCTCACACAGTAATAAGCATACTGGCTGTGCACTCCAAACGACATGAAAAAACTGCTAGTACGACTTATCTGTTTTTAATAACTCTGAATCTTTTATTTTAGAGAACAGAATCGGGCCAATAGACTGGAAACACAAATATTTATCCATGCTCTCTTTTCTTTTTCCGTACTTATCCAGAGCTGAAATTACTAAAATCAAACCCCATACTTTCCATACTGCCTACAGGAACCCAAGAAAAACATATATTGGTGGCTGTAAGGTCAACTTGTAAAAACACTGGCTCATTTCTATTCATGTTTATAAGCATATTAATGTGTTCCGTAAATAAAGACTACAATTAAACATATTTCCTTGGTTGTTGAGGTTCAGTGTCTGGTCACTGTGTCACTGATGTTACAAACTGGTTGTCCAGGAATAATACCAATGCATCTGCCATAAACTGTAGCATATTTTAATGCAACATCAAAATCATAATTGTCTGAATTGTTTTGATGATAAGAATATGGTATTTAACTGCACTTAAGTAATCCTAAAATTAAACATATGCAAAACAGATTCACGCAGACATTAAAAAAAAGATGTATTGTTTACAGTACAGATACTTTTTATAATACACTCATAGCGTGCCAAGTGCCAGCTGTGCTGCTAAAAACTATTCCCCAGAGCAAGATGCTGTGCAAATGAAGGTCAACAACACTGTAAACCAAACCACAAAACAGTTTAAAGTGGGAGAATATGATACGGACTTTATTTGTTACCCCGCTGTTTTAAAAACCAAAGCAGTTAAAAGCAAACCAATCTGTCACAGCTAAACATCAACACAGCGACCGCAAAACAGCTCACCAAACCCATAAAGCTTTATGTTGCACGTTTCTGTATTAAGTTCTAAGTGAGACACATCCCTGTCAAATTCACTGTAATATTCACCACAAAATGAAGTATTGATTTTTCATCATCATCACCACTATCGCCACCATAACCACACTGTAGATGATTTTAATCAATTATGCATACACCATTCAAACACGATCTGCACATTTCTAATTGCCTCCCCACTGATCTCCATGGCAACAAAGGCACCAAGCACCACAGCAGAGTTTCCTCCCCATTCCCTGGTACAATCAGTCTTTTCTCCCTCCCCTCGCTCTAATTTCCCTCATTAACTCTAAATCAGATATTATAAAAAGCAAGTAATGCCCTCATCCATTTTTAATAATGCTTAACTAAGGCTGTCTTTTCGCAGTCTACCCACCACTCACTCTCTCTCCTCTTCCTCTGGATGCATTTGTCTATAGAAATAAAGCTCAAACATATGAAGTGTGTCAACAGCACTTAGGCTGGCGTGGCTGTGGTTTAACAACAGTTTGGATATTTAATTGGAGAAAAAGAAGAAAGATGTTTGGAGATTTAGTTAAAAGTTTCTCTGAGGAGGTAGAAGTTTTCTTGAGGCGTAAATAATCCAGTTACGTTTAAACACACTTTGGTGCACAGAGTCTCTGTGGAAGGACAATACTACGCAACACATAATTCCACAGCTCCCGTCTTTTTGATTTATTTTATGTCCTTCCGATGTTTATATTTTTGTTTAGCAAAAACAGTACCACTATTTAGCGCATTCGTGTCCAAGTCCAAGGAGCGCATATGCTGGCAGACAATAGTGTCCAACCTGCTCTTGAGGCCTGTACGTGTTTGAAGACAGGCACGCATGTATTTGCATTGAAGGCCAACTGGCCAGAGTTCCCCACTTGTAAACTGGATACAGATTTTGGGTCATGCTGCTCAGCACTACAGAGAGGAAACTCTGGCAACAGTACCAATAAAAACGTATGAATTGGGTCAATTTGTTTCACTGAATCAAAAGCAAGGTGTTCATGAATTTGAAGCAAGCATTTAAATTTAACACTGTACCCAGGGTTCGTACACATTTTTACTAAAATATTTCCATGACTTTTCATGACCATACATTTTTTTGAAACGTTTGTTTGTAAAGTTACATGAAACATATTTAAAACCCATGTCAAAGCAGTCCAAAAGCACATGTACTGTATATGAGAACTTGGGCTCACCGCTGGGAGCTAACTGGCTGTCAGGGAACATTACCTGAAAAAGCTTGCTTGTGTTTTAACATGACTTGAAGAAACATGTAAGTGAGAATTAGCCTCTCCAGTTAGGGCTTTATTTCTGGACACAGCACCCAAATGGGTCCCTTTCTTGATGGTGAACAAGAGGGAAACACTGTAGCAGGCAGTGGGTATCATGGTCATCACCGGGGTAAAAAGTAATGGGAGTTGATTCACACAGCAGCAGCAACAGCAGCCTGGTACTTATTGTTAGGCATAGCTAACTCATGCTGCCTCTCCCATGTTTGAGATGTAGAACGTTTAGCAACACAGTTCACAGTTTGCAAGGCCCGGCTACTGGTCTTTTTCATGCCATGCCTTATACTTGCTCAAGTGAAGCCAGAAATGAATAAATCACAATTTTCTTGGCTTTGCCGTGAATTTACATCTGGACAATATCTGGTATCTGTCAAGCACCAACCACTTTTCCAGGCCTCAAAATTCCTATTTTCCAATTTACACGACGTTTTCAGGTTTTCCATGACCATATAAACCTTGAACACTGCACCTTGATAGAACTTGAACATAGGGTAGACACTTCTACCTACTGAAATTAACCATCATTGGCTTCCTTAAGAACACAATCCATCACAGTTTAAACTCATTATACATGATCGACTCCGTCTGTTTCCATTTGATTGTAAATAATGTGCAGTGCACCATTCTGAGAGCACATCAAACTGCATCACAGAAAAGCAATCAGACAGTGAGATGTCCTACTTTTTTAGGTTTCTTTTTTTAACATAAATATATATTTTGGGGGTGGACTGGACAGACCCTGGGTATGCTTAATTAGTAAAATTCTGACATGTTACTATCATTGACGACCGTGCCTGACTGATCTGGTCACAACTTTTCATTGGCATTGTTACAGACAGGACACCAACCTGACCAGCTTTCATCCCTCGAGTGTGGGTAGCTTTCGATTTTAATTGCACTGATCTATGTTTCCAGGGTATTCCCAATGTGGAATTGAGGTAGAGCAGCGAGTCTGAAGCCAAAATCTGTGTTGAAGTCTGAGTGGGCACTATTTTCATAACTACATTCTAATGAGAGTTACACTAGGGAGTGTGAGACTGACAGCAGGAGTGTGTGTGTGTCTGCATGTTCTGGCACTTGCGCATTTTTTTCCTGCCCTTGCTTTTATCTTCTTGAACTCACATTGACATTTAAGACTAACACACCACCCATCCATCCACTCACCTACACCGTTACACCATGAAGGCATCTAAGCAGTATATGGCTGCTAACAAGCTCTCCCTTCGGCTCTGAGTGTTGATTAGGCCAGGTAGTCAATAAAAACCACAGCCGGGGCCCTGGCGTGCCACACACACTCAGGTGTCTTTTATCAGCCTTCCCCCAGCCTTCAGCTTCGCCAGCAGTCAATAGCTGGAAGAGACTAATCCATAACTGCAGCAGCAGGGTGTCTGAAGTGTGCCCACATGATTAAGAGTGAACAGTTGAGCGGCGTTAGCACCAACATCTGCCGAGCCGGGAGCGACACTTGTGCCCCGATATCGTAAACAGGACGACCATAGAGGAAACAAATGAATGGGCTTCAGTCTGCACACACACAAGTGTGAAATGCACATTTTCACATAAGACACACACACATGTGGCTCATTTGACACGCAGCTGGGCTAGTGTCAGGGCTGTGCAGATTAATGCCTGCCCTGCAGTATGTGCAAAACAACGCTGTCCCCTTTGAGGATGAAAAACTTGCACTGGAACAGAAAATGCAGCCATATGCACACACAGATATGAACACATGTTCCTGTGTATGTGCACACACAAATCAGCACACATACACCCCATGTGTGGTGATGGTTTTCCAGCTCTCAAACCACTGCTTCCACACTGACACTGCTCTCTATAATAAACACTTTTTCTCAGTATCATATCAACACTTTCAGGTCACACCATCATTTGTAAAAAGCAAAATTATGAACCAAATTCTATTTATTTTGCCCCAATTGCTGCAATCAGTGTAATCATAGTACATTTGCGTTTGTGTTTAACCTGAACTTTGACACAAAAATCTGTGCTGTTGAACATTTCCTTACTGTCTCGAAAAACCTTTGAGGGAACAGAGAATATTGGAGGCAGTTAGCATATTAGCTGAATTGCAGAACCTGGAAGTAGTCACTATGGCTGCATTCACGTTATAATGCTTAACAGAACAGAACACTAGTAATTCTGAGGAGAGAGAGGTGTGGGTGTGACTGGCAGAAGAGTCAGGAGTGGTGTGGCGGCAGTGTGGAGGGTTTCACAGAGGAACACTTTCTCCAAACCTCACAATGTCTAGGGCTATATTACAATATCTCTGTCGGCACCTCACAACAATGCTGTCACAGCATGTAGGCAAAGTGTTTCAATCAGAAAGCATATGGCAGTTGGGCTCTACTGGCTGGTGACTGGGGCAGCCTACTGCAGCCGCAATATGGCTTTAGCGGCATTCTGTAGTTTCGACGGAATGTTTCTACACTGTATGGTGAGTAATCCGCTCCTGCACAGGAAAGTACGACATGGCCAAACAACGGACGTATAGGATGACAGTATGACATTTCTCGCAGTGGTCGCATGGCCACCGATCGAATATGTATCAAATTTAGGACCATATATGAAAATGGCCCAGATCTGATCCAAACATAAACGCTTTCTGTGCCTGCGTCACTCTAAAACAATCCAATCTGTGTTACATGAGAGCAAAAAAGTCAGCACTGGGCCATATTTGCTTGTGATGTGAATGTAGCCTAAGTCAACAAGATAAAGCACCACCTGTTTTGCTATGACACACAAATAAGGTTTGTTGTAACACGCATTATGTGACTGGATGCAGGTGGAATGTTTGACTCACTTTCACTGTGACCCAAACGGGCATCATTTTTCGACATGTTACTTGAGCTTGAGCTTCTTTACAATTATTGTGTGCTTCTGCCATGACATGTGGTAATCCGTAATACCTTTATAGGTATATAATGGAAGAAAGAACAAAAACTACTAACAGACATAGAAAATGACTAACACAAAATACATTGATTGATGAAGATGATGTTGAACAGAAGCACTTTCTTGCACCCTACCTGCACCTTAAAAATGGTGCAGTGAAACATCTCCACACACTTCAGGGTGTAATAGAGTTTACTGGGTGATGCACAGTAGCCCCTGGCTGTGATTACTGTGCCCTTTGTGAGTGTGAGCCCAGTATGTGAGTGGTGTGTTTCTATGTCTGTGCATTTGTGTAAAGCACTTCCGCCTGCCTGCGTGATGGATGCCCCTCTTTGTAGCACAGGTTAGAAGGCATCCTTGATGGGATAGGCCAACTGTTCATCACTCCCCAGCCTCTACCTCTCTCCCGCCTCTCCTTCGTTGCTCCCCTGCGCACCTCCATCCATTCTCCCCTTCCCATTCCAGCTGTACATGACGAATGGCCTACACAAGAAATGCGCTCGCCGATATCTAGCCATTTTTCCTCTGCCACAAGCATTTCTTCACCCTTTCATCTGATTGCTTCTTTTTCTTGCTCTACCTCTTTTTTTGCCATCTTCAGCCATCCATCTCTCATGGAAGGTTGGTGGTTAATGAATCTCCACTGTTTTTTCATTTAGTTTCAATCTATAGCCTGACAAGTTAGACCCGTCTTTGCTGAACTAAGCCAAATTACCTACCTTTGTTCAGTTAAGCCAAAGATAGCTTAAAGAAACACTTTCTCCTATCAGTTTGAGTGAGCTTTAGGCTTATTTATTGGCACTTCTAAGCCTGGCTAAAACTTTTTTACTGCATCGTTTTGTATTTTAGACTTTTTTTATCCAACGGGGACAGACAAATCTGATCCCAGATTATTAGAGGAAAACTTTGACACGAATCCATCTGGACAGAGGCTCAATATTCTGAGTATGTCTTAATTATCTAAGCACACATCCTCTCTGATGTGTCAGTCGAACAACATTAATCTGTGTTTACCCGCAGCTGCCAGAGAAGATACCCTGGGATTTATGCACACTCTCGCTTCCTCACTTTGGCGTAACTGCTCCTTCCACTGCTACTCATCCACTTATCTAACCAGCGAGATGTTATGTGAAATGCATTAAGGTTCAGCATCACACCTAGCCATTACCACTGAAGCTTGTTGCAGGTTCACTTTTCACTCAGGCGACGAGCGGGGGAGGAAAAAAAAAATTCTTCAGGATCCAAATTACCATCCGCTGAAGCCAAAGAAAACATCTTCTGGGATGGAGACAGGGACGTCAGCAGGCTCGTTAATGGGGGCGACTTGATAAACGGAGTAATTCATCATCAATTTCCTCGGCAAGGCACTGCGGAGACAAATTCTCCGCTCTTCTGGCATGGGGAGGGGGGGTGCCCTGTCCTTGATGATTAATTTGAATAAACACTGCAACACCAACATTAATGTTGATTGCTGATTAAGTTCAGATCCATTATGTTCCCCCAACTGAGATGCCCCCCTCTATCTTTCTTTATCCATCTATTTCTCTCCATCACCTAGTCATTATCCCTCTGTCTCATTTTCTCTATCCACATCTTAAATCTCCGTGCAACCATTTGGGGATTGTCAGGAGTGTTTGTTAGCATCAGGTGCTAAAAGGTCTTGTAGCAAGGCACTTAGCAAAGAGCCACAATAATAAGCTGTACACATTCAGCTCTCTGATAAACGCATGATCCAATAGCTACAGTATGCCTTATTATATATTCTCAAAGCCCCAAAGTCCTAATACACTGGCTGGCACACGCTTGTGTTTATTCTCTGCCAACTAACTGAACTGGAGAGAAAACAAGTCAGGCGGGCCTAATACGAGAAGCTAACAGTAAACTGTAAATCTTGATATGACTAAAAAGCTACATACAGTTGCCCTGGATTAGTGCTCGTCTAGTGGATGCTGAATCCTATTTGTGACAACAAAGCAGGCCCTATAAGGAATTATGTTACATGGATAAGGCCTACTTACACGCATCCCAAAGGGCCAACACAAAGCATATCCAACACTGTAAGCACAGAAGACTGACTTCATTTGAAGGAAAAATCCATTCTCATGCTGAGATTTTTTTTTGTTCTGTCCGAAACCCAGATTAGAGCTACTGAATGCATTGCCTCGAAGCTATGAAAAACAATGGCATAAGTCATTAAAACCAATACCACCTCTCTATATGAGGAGCCTGGAGGAGGGTTGGTAAACCAGGTTGAGTAATACTGGCAGTCTCACAGTAAAAGCCAACTGGGTTGAAAATGTCCACACTGAGAATACTGCCTTTTACAGCGGAGCCAAGGTATTGACAAACAGACAAATCAAAGAAGTAAACTGCAGGCCAAAGGTGCACATAAAACTAATACAGAGGGCCAAGCTCACCCCACATACCCACAGACACACACACATGAAGCTGCCACTATTTATGTGATAGAGGAAAAACATTAAGTTCCCTCCTTTTATTGAATGGGCTTATTTGAGCCACAGTGTCATGATGACAAAATTAAAGACTTGTGTTAATAGGCTGCCAATTGAACAACCATTAAAAACTGTCAGAGGATACATTTTGAAGCAGCGGATTATGGGTGTACTTTACTCTATAAAGTAAATCACCCCTTCTCTCTTTATATATTGCTGTGTAACATCTTTCCCTTGCTCTGCCTTTCCTAACTAAGATATTTCATGAGGCATCGAGAGTGCATCCTTCAAAGTAGCTACGGCCCCGTTAATAGTGAGGTGAGTGTGAGGGGCTATTTAAATCAACCGCGATGTGCTGTCTGAGTCGCCTGTTTATCACACTGTCATGTGGCAGCTAGTGCTGATCACTAGGACCAAAACATGATCTCTTCCCGACACTAAAGCCTCTCCGGGTTCTTAATCTCCCGGGTTAGCCCACCCCGTGACAGCCGGAGTGTTTCTGTGCATACAAATTGCTGCTCCACTCTGCTCTCATCCCGTCAGGTAGATAAGTGGCTCTGGCTAGTGCTGCAGACAGACAACTTTTATTAGGGTTTCAAGGCAAAGACAAGCGGCGCTGGGGCCATACATAGGTCACAGCAATTTGGAACGCCGCCTATAGGGAGTCTCTTCCCACATGTATGGGGAGGTATATATTGTATATTTGCACAACCTTGCACAGACACACAAACACCATTCTCAGCCCGGCACTTGTGGATACAGCTGCACACAAAAAAAAACCCCACACAGAAATTCCGCAAGATTTTTCTAAGTGCCTGGGAGGCGAGGGTGCAGAAACAGGCAGAGATGCCCTGAGAAGTTTAATTCTTGTGTTGCCATGACAATGGCACAGTCAAGAGAGTCAAGATGTGCCCTAGCCCTAATGAGCTGCATGGGCTGACATGGAGGGCAATGAGGAGGTTTGCAAAAACAGGAACATGTGCAGAAAAGCAAGTTCGCGTACATATGAGCTCAAAAACACAAGTGGACACATGAGCACTCACAAAGCAGAAGCAACCTCTTTCTGCTTTTGTCTAACCAGGAGCAACAAGCAAGATTCAATTTAAACACTGATTTAAATAAAACAAGCACTGCATAAAGGCAGTATTAAGGTCAAACCACCAACTGTGCATGCTCTAGAACTACAGTAATGTCCACACTGATACATGTAATTAATCATACGCTTAATCATGCATGCATATTTACATGCATAAATTGCAACCCTAAAAAAGGTACATTAGACTATAGTAGTGGCTTCAGGCTTTGGACTTCATTAGGCAGGATATAATGTGATTACAGACCAGTATTTGGCAGTGCCTCAGACCGGATGCTGTTTGCGATCCAAGACCAGGTCCTGCAGAGTCAGACCACCTGTGGTCCACAGTGTTAATATCCAATCTCCCCAAGACTTTTTTTCTGTAGTCAACAGTATAGGCTCTACAAAGACTAATGATCTATGCTGACGAAATGTTATTTCCTTATGCACAGTTGGCCAACAAACTCCGTGAGGATCTCAACTTCTGAGACTCCAAAAATATGTTTTAAAAGAATAGGGTGAGGGTAGAGCGGGCGTTTAACACCATGCATCAGCATTTCTCACTTCCTTTACTCCGTGGATAGAACTTATTTTCTCTCATTCCTATGCCGCCGTTTGCCGTAGATATCCCCAAGCAATTAAATTGGTCTGGGCAGAGCCTCCTTTCGGTATCCAATACACCAGGTTTCCAACAGTCACAAACCAACATTGCAAAGGGGTTAGAGCTGACCAGTCTAAACTAAAAATGGCTGGTATGTATAGTAACGTGTAAAATTCTGGTGGCAAACAGCAGAAAGAATTGAGAAAGAAAGCAGTATCAGAGAGGGAGTGATCGCAAACTTGTGTACACCAGATATTGAGCTGTAACAGATGGTTGACTTTGTCAGGACACTCATGAGCCAAATCAAGAGGAGACCCCCTAAAGTTTCCCTTCAGACACAAATGTCATTCAAAACCTGGACATTTTTTGACAGATGCTGTCAAGTTTCAGATTCAAATCTGGAGAGTGGAAGACTGGATACAGTTGGTTTCAGAAAAAAATTGTCAGCAAATACAAGGAATGCAAACTTTTTCTTGCCGATACCGTACACGTTTATATTACTTACTTTCTATACAATTAGGGTTACAGGTTAAAAGACAGGTTAAGAAAACCACCCTACGACTGGGCTGGCCTCATTTCCATATAGCTCTGTGTACATAGGTGAGTCAACCAGATGTCCATTCATTCCTATGAGAACCTCCCTGATCTCAACATGTTTGCAAAACTCCTCCCTCTGTTTTCTGTGGTCCTGAATTTGCCTCAATTGCGTTAAAAAAATAAATAAAAAATAAAAAATAATCTAAGTTCTGCAGCAGATTTCAGACAGACCATCTGCACCGTGCCGCAGGAAGTTAGCATAAAAACAAATTAGTGAAGAGAATGCTAAATGTAATATAGCTCTACTTATACAGTTTTGGTAAGTGAAAAGTTTGCTGGTATGTTTAACTAGCTAACACTGGTAGCATGCATAGTAGGGCTGTCCCGAATGCCATTTTTTAACATTCGGACTTTCGGCAGAATTTATAACGAATATTCAAATATTTGTTCACGGCAGGCGGGCGGGCGGGGCCGTGCTGCCTGATCTCTTCGCTTTTACGCCAGGCTCGGCTCCTTTCAAAGACTCCTTGCGAAGCACTCCTCCGGGGTTTTTTCAGACCTAATTGTATTGTGGAGTTTTGCACAGCAGCGAAAATGTGATGGCACAACAGTCTCCTTCAGTACATTATTCTATGCTTTCTTTTGATTTTCACATTGGTTAGTCATCCTGTTTAATTTGTCTTCTGATTAAATCAGAACCGCTGAAACAAGCTGTAGGAAGCCTCTGCAAGTAATTGATTGCTGGCAGACACTCTGTGCTGCAATAAAATGGTTAATCAGCAGTGC
>NC_065522.1:9189232-9194886 GCF_006386435.1 Epinephelus moara | reverse complement strand
AAAAAAAAAAAAAAAGTAAATAAAAAAACGAATATCGAATACCAAATTTTCATAACGAATACCTACCCATAGAAACGAACATTCGAATATCCGAATATTTGGGTACAGCCCTAATGCATAGTGGATCATATGTCTTTTAACAAGCTACTTAATAAAACTGGCTACACACCTGACAGGCAAAGCTCCTCACGTATTTGTTACCATGCATCATTCATCCTGTTTTGTTTCTGTACTGTTCCATGCACATATTCTACAAGACTGGGTGTCAATACTCAGAATAACTTTTGTTGTTTCCGCAGTTGTGTTTCTATACATCAGAAAAAGAAATAAACTTCCCTGAGACAGAAAAACAAAACTATGTGGAAATGAGGTGTAAGGGTCTGCTACAATGCTTTCTGGTACAAAAAGAGAGTGTGAGGTAGTGCTTTTTTCTTAATCTCAGAATAAATGGCAGTAAAATTACAATATCTTTAATGGATGGCAGACTGCCAGCACAAAACTACATATCCCTTAGACATCTGCAGCTGAAGTGGCACAATTTTCTTTCAAGTTAATAAACATTTACTTGTCAATTTCAGTTAGTTGGTATCCTAAAGTGCAGCTTTTCTTCTCTTCCACATTAAGGATAGTAAATGCTGGAATAAACTCTTCAAATAGACTTCTGAAGCGTGTATGGAAAACATCAGTAAATTCTATCAGCTTGAGAATAACAAATATTTAATGTTTTATTCTTCATGAAAAAATAAAGCCAAGTGTTGAAAAAGAAATCCCCACCCGCAGTGAGTAAATCATAACAAATTACTGCCAGCTTTATGTGTTTGCATAAGTCTATAGCGTGACCACTGCTCCCCTCTTCTTCATGATTAAAAAAGCAATAATAGATGCAGTGGGTTAAGAGTTTATGAATAAAAACACATCATCAATGCAATCAACAGAGATATTCCTGAGAGATGTCCAAAACACTGGGGCTAAATTTAGCCACGGAGGACACCCTAATCAAATGAAGCACAGAGACTCCAAACATACTCTCTTCCTCTCCTTTTTTTTCATGAGCTCTGTCGGGCTGAATGAGTGGATGAGTGTGGCCTTAGGCAATATGAGAATCTTAAGATGTAGGGAGTCTTGAGCGCTGCATTCTCACTACTCCTATCAAAATCCAATTCCCGAGTCCATGTTGCATGCCAAAGTTATATTTCTGTATCCATTATCAAAGAAATGTGGACCCCACCATGCAGATACACAGTGACAGCCATGGTGAAGTCCTTCATATATCCTGCATTAGCACTGCATCAGGCGGTTTTTATTCTGCGTCATACACTAGAGGCAGCCTTAATATGGCATTCCATAACACTTTTAAAGAAAGCAAAATCCAAAATTTCAAAAACAGTTTCTGCTCAAGTCTGGAGTATGATATCTACTTTCATATGCATCTTTTTACAAGGATTCCTCCAGACAATTTCACTTGGCAGATCATTCACATACAGTAGGTACGCATGTTCAGAGCACTGAATTTACTACGGCTGGACCCAGAACAGCTTCACTCGATCAAAACTGGGCTTTAAGCGCCTTCATCAAAGGTATAGTACAAAGAGGAAAGTGAGCTAATTCCAATGGCCTAACCACAATTTAGTGCAGTGCAAAGCACATTCAGTGTGTAGTATTTCTTCAGACAAATATACTAAGCTTTACATAGTCCCTCTGAGCCGTATGACTGATGTGGGATTGTGATGGTTAATGCTGATACTCTTGCACTGAAGTAGCAAATAACCAGTCATTCCAAATGTAATGACCCAAAAATGAAATGGTTTCAACGTTTGTCTTAAACTATTAAATCTCCTGTGATGTGGAAAAGCCTAACAGCTCTTATAATCTAATGACAATAACGGTTCCTTTAAAACATACTCATGAAATTCATTTAAACTTATTAGGGGCTCAGTAAATGAGTGAGTCAGGGTTTACTGAAGGTTTTAGGAAAATCCTCCTACAGAACTCCACATACTGGAGAGATTTCCAAGGTCAGATGTGAATAAATACACACACACACAGACACACACACACACAGACACACACACACACACACACACACACACACACACACACGTCAACCTCGCTAACAGTGGACTGTCGCTATAAGTTGCCAAGAGGGGACTTGTGTTTCCAGTTATTTTGAAAAAACAAAAATAGAATAGAAAATTTTCTAAGGTCTTTTACCACATTAACACTGTTGGATAGGTATGCGAGTACACACACACACACACACACACACACACATAAATACATACATATATATATATATATCTATATATCTATATATCTATATATATATATACACACACATATCTTTTAAATAGCCGCTTCTAAAGTTTTTTTTTTTTTTTTTATAACATGTTATACATCTATGTAATACAAATTTCCCACTCTAATATCTATGTTATATTGCTGTAAAACATCAACTATACTCCCCCGCTAACAACTAGATTTATTCGAGTTTGACTAAAACTACATTTTACAAGACTGCATATGAACACAACATGAGAACGTTACAACTAACGTTTGCCCAATTCTCATTTTTACCGAAGACAGCCTGTATTCATCATAATGTAACTTAATGCAATGTCTGTTAGCAGTTAGTTCCAGCTAACGTTAAATAGCTCCCCTACTGTTGATTTTAACAGACGTGTTAGTAACAATGTAGTATTATCAAGGGAAAAAAATAGGATACATGCAACTGCTTCAACTTAGGTTACGTGTAAAGCACATCACTTTTTTTTCTCCATGCAACATTTTTATTCAAGCTGTTAAATGTATCCTATTTTAACAGGCTTGGATAATGCTATCCCTGAGAGGAGCCTGACAATAGCCACGATCATTGCAAATTTGACCTATTTTGACTAATTAAAGTCCATAATGAAAGTGTCATCTTATCGGCCTGTCATATCCACAGAAATGTTCATTTCAGGCCGATGCCAATGTTCCATTTTAAAGCCCGAGTCAGCACTGTAAATTACTGCAGACAGCGCTGATGGCAACCTTAGCATAAATAAAAAAGCAATGTCAGAGGTGATATGCTGTTGTATCCATAGCCCGGCAGCTGCACCTTTGTTTCTAGCATGTGCTGTTAATTGAATCAGATAGTGAGTATGTTCTCCTGCCCACCTCCAGCCCTTTGCTGCTCTTCTACCCTCCTCTTCAACCCTGCCAAGAGAAGAAAGCTGCTTCACCCTCCTGCCATTCTGTCCTCCTCCAACGCAATCCCGCCACCTCCACTGCTCCTCTCTCCTCTTTTTCTCTACCTATCCACTTCCCTCTCACTCTCTTTCGCTCTATCCATCTGCCCGCCCACACAAGCTTCCTACCTGCAATTTTATCATTCACTTAACCCCAACCGTAATACACGTTTCATATCGTCATCTTGCTTGATGAATTCCCAATGCCTGTAGGTTGGTTTTTCTGCTTTTCAACCAGTATTTGCATATTTGTAGCAGACACAAAAGCTCTCTCTGGGGAGCATCCATTCTGTTGTGATTGAAAGACTGCACTGGTAATAGAATAGCACACAAGGTGCACATTTACCAACAGTGATTACTGTTTGAATGGAGCACTTTCCTCATAGTTGCCCTGGTATTTTGCTTTCATATTAGTACTGTAAATATAAGAATAAAAGGCTTGATTACTATGAACACCCTGGGTGAAACTGCATGCAGTCATGGTACGTTAAAGCATTGCGAATAAAGGAAACAAGCTTTGCATGATGTTATTGTTGTGTTTGGATCAATAAATTTAAACTTTTAAAAGATACAAACAAAAACACCAGTGTGAAACTGCATGCTGGCCTCCTTTATGTCTCTAGCTGTGAATGCAGATCAGTCAACCCTAAACTCGACAGGCCACAAACAAAATGCTAAATCAAGTAAGATCAAAATAAAACCTCACATCCACTGAAAATCTTTTTTTGCCAGGTTGCTGTTCTGTGGACCAAATGAAATGATGACTCCACATTGCTAGTCTGTTCTATGCCTGAGCTCCCTCTGCCAGCTAATTGATGGAGAAGATGATAAATCTCTTCTTTTCATTGTGCCCAAATGTCCAACTTTAATTAAATTGTCTCTCCTTTTAATCACTGCTGCTGAACAAAGCACTGCCTTCTGTCTTTGCCTGCCACTTTCTAAAAAAATACTACCTGATATTTTACGGAAAAATCATATATATACAGTGGAAAGTAACATTGTCTTTAGAGGGGAAACAGTGTAAAACAGGAGTGGGATAAGCGTGCAATGAATATTCATTTTCAGCATCTGTGCCAAGCTACCTGTATGCCTGTAGTTTGGCGAGGCAGCTGAACAGAATGTATCTGTCTTGCAGTGTCTCAGTGTGTTTTGATGTCGGTGAAGCTTGGAGGGAAGCCTCATTAGTCTGGAAACTTCAACACATGCAGGCTCAAACGCATGCATGAGTGCACTGACGCCCGCGCAAACACTTTGTGTCCCCAGCTCAGTCTGATTTCATTCAGTCACAAGTTCAATCTGACTGGGTGCCTGTCTTTGCACCATGAGAACAGAGATATTAGCAAATACATATATTGGCTCATTAGGGCTGAGATTAACTGGTTGAGGCCAGCAGAGAAAAAAAAGTCTTTGTTTTGGACTCAAGTTGTGGAGTTGAACTGATTAGAAATGGCTGAAAAGAGGAAAGCTGAATGGGGAGTGACGCTGAGCCAAAGGGGCAGCTGTTAGGTGTGAGGCAGGACACTGTCCCTGATGGGATGCCATTTGTGAGTGTGTGTATTCATACTGACCCGTTCTTGTCATGACAAAGAGGGCCAACAGTCATCTATCACTCTGTCTGGCTGAGTGTGTGTCAAGTGTCCGGGTCGCGCCACCTGCTGCAGGTGGAAGCAGTGTAGAGTGGCGGGCGATTGCCAGATACTGAGCTCTCGGGCCTGGCAGGGTTTCATCCGTCGGCTTCCTCTTACCCACAGCTAACAGATCCACCTGACCCCCTGTCCTTCACTCTGACCTCAACTTCTAGCCCACAGAGCAGGGGCTGGGATACTGCTACAGTCATGGGACAGTTTTCATATTGCTAGTATCCAAAGTGGCAGTTTGATAGCTTATTTTTTTTAAAGAGGTAGAAATGTAAATTTCACTGCGTCATAGTGCAATAGGGTGTCCCGATTTACCTCCAGTGGCTTATCAATTACTTAGGCAGGTACTAGGTGTGTAACAATCCTTCAATCTGGGTTTATATGATCAACAATCCAATATCATCAATGCAAAGTAAAAAATGTCAATCCATATTATCATCTTTAAGATACACCTTTTTTGAGATTCCCATAGCAGAATCGCTGTGTTTTCCCCTCCTTAGAATGAACCTGTTATACCTACATCAATCTGGAAATCCATCGGTAAAAAAAAAGAAAGAAAAAAAAAAATTCTTCCTTTACCTCTGGAGGCACAGCCCGGAGTTTTTCGACTAACGGAAGTGCAGGGGCCTCGGCGATCGCTCAGGCCCTTCACTTCCGGCGGTGCCCCCAGGGAATCACCGTATTGTTTACAAATACTTCGGGTAGAAAACCAGCAGAGTTTAGCTATAATTATATCACATTTTTCACGTCACTATATCACCGTGTAGACTAATCTGATGTTTGTTAAGTC
>NC_065522.1:9184463-9188501 GCF_006386435.1 Epinephelus moara | reverse complement strand
ATATATATATATATATATATATATATATATATATATATATGTATATATATATATATATGTATATGTATATATATATATATATATACTAGACAGGCAAACAGAGAGGCACATAGAGTTTGTGAACTTGGATCAAAAATTGAAGGGTTGATAGAGGCATTTCCTGGAGAAAAAAGCAACATGAAGAGAGCGTGAAAGAATGAAAAATGCAAACAGCCACCCACTCACAGACAAACACAACCAACCCCCAGTCTTGAGTGGTTCATGAGGAGGATGTTGACGTCGTCCCCTGCCATCTCCATCACAAGAACACAAAGTCACAAAGTCTGCCCTGGCAGCAATCACTGGCCGAGTGGCTCAAATCACTGCGCTATTGTTTGTCCAAAACCACAATCAGAGCTGTATTGTCAGAAGTCCTGTTGGACAAAAAGGCCTGCGGCTGCCTAACACAATTAAAAGCCTTTGGATAGTGAGCTACAGCATTTGTAACACTGTATCAAACACACAGGAGCTTTTTTTGTGGCCGACAATGACAGAATCCATCTGAGGTGGCCTTGCTGTGAACAACTCAGAGGGAATGGACTCTGCCACTTTCAAGAGCGCACTGTGAATACTAAAGGAATAGCAGTGAATACTCCGTATCTGCGTTTGTCTGTGTGTGCAACAAAGAGACAGAATTTCAAAAAGCCTAGACAACAAATACAGTATATACTATTTAAAGGCTGATGGAAATACCAAAGCTTTTTGACCACAACTGTCAATATTTGCATGTATATGATTTAATTTACACGTATTTTTCACACAGGATGGAGTGCATTTAGATTAATTCACCAGTGACGCCCAAATTACATAAATTAGGCTAAATATGCACGTCAAAGTTGCTGCACAATACCCTTTTTTAAATTGTGTTTTTAACTTGTAGTAAAATCAATTTATATGGTTTACACCTAAATCTGAATCTGTTGTAGACATGTCAGGGCTCAACAGTAATGGTTGTTGGACTGCCACTGGCGACCATTTTGCAAAATCAGCAACCAGTGGTGTTATATACAAAAAAAGTGGAAGTACAGCCTGTAGTTCGTGCAACAGCCCAGGGGAGCCAGTGAAACACAGACACTGTAAAGGCAGAGATGGCAAAGTATTCCTTTAATAGTTAGTGTTTAGCCTTTTGTGTTTTTAATTTGAATTATCTGCTGACTGTACTTGTGTTCCCAATGTGTGCATCACTGTAACCAAATGCTGCGAGTCTTTAAAACATAACTTTTTGTAGTGGACCAACCACTGTATGCTTGTGAATAGTCATTTATGTCCCTTAACAACATTGGCCTTATCCTAATTCTAGCTGATCAAACATAAACCAATAGAGATGTCTATCTAATAATTTTACGTCTGCAGCCACACATCTAAGGAAAGGTAAATGCGCTAACATAAAATACTCCTGCAGCTGACTTTGAAACCAATAAAGGACACAAAGGACTCCCCGAATGTAACATACTTCAACCCAAGAGAGCCTCCAGCTAAAAGAAACAGCCTGCTGAGAAATGGCAATGAGCTCACCACCTCTAAGGCGAAAGGGAATAGACTGATGGACCCCACATCAAAATCTACAGCACTTACTGTAGCGCTGTTATAGGGGGAGAAAACAACAGAAAAACACAAAAATGAAGTATGTAATATGAATTATTTCTTTTGTTGTCTCCCTAAGCTTTGTCAAGTTTCCTTTTGTAGCAGTACATTGTATTTGTGTTTTAGGCTTTGGTGTTCCTGTCAAGGTGTGATTGATGACTAAAGACAAATGTAAAACTGGCATCGTGTTGGATTTTTTTCTGAGAATGAGCAAGATCAGGACCAGCTGCACATTGTTCTGTAGCTCACCTGCTCATTATTTTTCATTCCTTGTTGCTTTTGATGCCTAATGTTCATTTTATAAAATTCACATATTCACATTTTCTTTCAATGTGTCCATTATTCCACTGTCAGAATTTTTAATGGGGGAACCCTCATTCCCAGCATTTTTAATATATACTGTGTTTCTATTTCTCTGCCAAGAGTAGGTAGTGAATACAAAAAGATTTCATATTAATAAAAGTAGCCCTGCCATCAGCTGGGAAGCTGACATGTTGTTGTTCCCAATCAGAGCAGAGGCTTCAGATTCAGCCTCTTCCTAGCCCACTGATTACAACCTGTTTAGAATGGTGATTACATACAAACGGGGAATGTCAGGATGCAAAGCAGAGGCAAAACCAAGAGCTGGATAAGTGTCTGGAGTCAAAATGTTGCATGTCTCTTTGAGCATCACTAAAAATAGATATTAATTTATCATGCATCGTTGTTTAAATGTGTTGTTTTCTCAAAAGTGAATAAAGATGAAATAACAGAGCAAGCTGTTGACTGAAAAGAAAATAACAAAAACTAGACAGCACTTAGAGAGCACTTGCCACCTCCAAGGCCTCTAAACTTCGCAATGTTAGATTTATTTTTATTATTATTATTATTATTATTTTTCAATCTGTATTTGGATTTGCACAAGCATTGAAGTGGGAGACAATCATACCAGGCTGCCAGTGCCAGTGCCGACTCGGGGTTTGGAGTTTTAGAGAATACCTTTATCCCCTTGGTAATATTTGGACCCAATGCATTGTGCAAATTTGCAGCTGAGTCAGACTAACATAAGATCATTGTATGAGCTACAGTCAACTCAATCTGTCATACTGCAACACAGCCAAATATTAGAGACTTGGACTGACTGACCGTAAACTAAAAAAAATGAGGAAAAATATAGAATTACCCTGTGGTTGTATGCCTCAGTGCACCAGTCAAGATGCACTTACGATTTATATCCATGTCTGTGAAAACATGGATGCTTCGCACACATCATCTCCCGGCAGCACAGTTGATCTATACAATCAACACAGTTTCAAAGTGGGCACCTAAGATTAGTGTCAGCAATGCAGTGTCTCCCCTTCTGTTACTGAAAGAAAATATTACTGATAGACTGATAGACATTACTCATGATGGTCGGGTGGGCAAACGACTCACATGTGACCTCAATGACTCTTAAACTTAGAGCTCACATGACCTCAAAGACTCTGTTATGGTTTACACCCACACAGAGTTAAAAGCCTGCGGATCTGCACCAGTTCTTTAAAACTGAGAAGCCTCTCGGATGAGAGGTGAAACGTCTTCAAGAAAGTCGAGCAAGTCCAGATTACCATGACCTAGACAACTGAGAACCTTCTCCGACACTGATAGACAATTCTTAAATTCAGCCCATCAAGTTTCAACAATTCTGTACAATTATGAGAGACTTTCAGGATTAAAATCTAAAACTCCCTCATCATTTGCAGTAAGTGCTTTGCATACACAGTATTTCAAATGTTGTATGTTACTTACATTGTATCGTAATGTAAATGTGTTGTCAGTAAGAAAGCTATGTACATAAAGCCTACTAAACTTTGTACCCACACCAGCAAGATAACAACCAGCAGCAGGAGCATGTTGGTATGGTGCTGGGAACCTTTAACTATCAACTACAGCTCAGTGTTGCGTGATTAGCTTCAGTGGTGATGCTAACTGACACTAATGGTGTCTGCTGTGCTGCAACATTTTCCTGCAGAAACAAATAAGATGAAGCACTGTATACAACTTGAATCGCAGCACTATATAAAATGTAACTCCTGCACCTTGCAATACTGTAACAAAAAAAAAAAAAAAGCCTAATATTTCAGTTATTTAATCTTCAGTTTGACAGCATGTGCATAAATTTTGCTCCAGGCAGTGTTGCAACCTCTATTCTGAGGTAAGAAGCTGCTGTCACTTCCAAAAGCTTTTATAATTTGTCAGAGGACATCACACCCTCAGTAGGATTGCAATATTATTTGCTAGCTGCCTGATGACCTCATGTGCATGGCACAGAATTGGACTGCATTGTGCCATAAATGTGTCATTTATTATATTATATCACTGTGATAAAATATATATATATATATGTATATATATATATATATATATATATGTACACATATATATATATATATAATA